>NW_027140783.1:1105151-1405151 GCF_036365525.1 Heterodontus francisci
GTTTTGTGCAGGGAAAGTCATGTCTTACCAACTTAATAGAATTCTTTGAGGAAGTGACAAAGTTGATTGATGAGGGAAGGGCTGTAGATGTCATATACATGGACTTCAGTAAGGCGTTTGATAAGGTTCCCCATGGTAGGCAGATGTAGAAAGTGAAGTCGCATGGGGATCCAGGGTGTACTAGCTAGATGGATAAAGAACTGGCTGGGCAACAGGAGACAGAGAGTAGCAGTGGAGGGGAGTTTCTCAAAATGGAGACGTGTGACCAGTGGTTTTCCACAGGGATCCGTGCTGGGACCACTGTTTGTGATATACATAAATGATTTGGAGGAAAGTATAGGTGGTCTGATTAGCAAGTTTGCAGACGACACTAAGATTGGTGGAGGAGCAGATAGTGAAGGGGACTGTCAGAGAATACAGCAGAATATAGATAGATTGGAGAGTTGGGCAGAGAAATTGCAGATGGAGTTCAATCCGGGCAAATGCGAGGTGATGCATTTTGGAAGATCCAATTCAAGAGTGAACAAGACAGTAAATGGAAAAGTCCTGGGGAAAATTGATGTACAGAGAGATTTGGGTGTTCAGGTCCATTGTTCCCTGAAGGTGGCAACGCAGGTAAATAGAGTGGTCAAGAAGGCATACGGCATGCTTTCCTTCATCGGACAGGGTATTGAGTACAAGAGTTGGCAGGTCATGTTACATTTGGTTCGGCCACATTTGGAATGCTGCGTGCAGTTCTGGTCGCCACATTACCTAAAGGATGTAGATGCTTTGGAGAGGGTGCGGAGGAGGTTCACCAGGATGTTGGCTGGTATGGAGCACGCTAGCTATGAAGAGAGGTTGAGCAGATTAGGATTATTTTCATTAGAAAGACGGAAGTTGAGGGGGACCTGATTGAGGTGTACAAAATCATGAGAGGTATAGACAGGTTGGATAGCAAGAAGCTTTTTCCCAGAGTGGGGGATTCAATTACTAGGGGACACGAGTTCAAAGTGAGAGGGGAAAAGTTATGGGGGGATATGCTTGGAAAGTTCTTTACGCAGAGGGTGGTGGGTGCCTGGAACGCGTTGCCTGTGGAGGTGGGAGACGCGGGCTCAATAGCATCTTTTAAGATGTATCTGGACAGATACATGAATGGGCAGGAAGCAAAGAGATACAGACCCTTAGAAAATAGGCGACAGGTTTAGATAGAGGATCTGGATCGGGGCAGGCTTGGAGGGCTGAATGGCCTGTTCCTGTGCTGTAATTTTTGTCTTCTTCTTCTTCTTCTAAACCATTGTGTTTAAAAACAGCGGTTATCTCTGACAGGTTGATGGTTGTAATTTCCCCACCAGGGATACTCGTCTGACAGGTCAGTAAATACAGGGTTTATTCCAGCTCTACTTTTTAAAATGGGGTGTGACATTTACAACTCTCCAGTCCTCTGCCACGGATTGGAAGATTCTGGCGAGTCCCTCTGCTATTTTCATTATTTCGGTACAAAAGTGGTGGATTGAAAGGCTTTCATTGAACCTGTTTGTTCAGTGACTGTTGGAGAAATTTTCTGAGCTTTGCTAATTATTACATAACATTGTAGAAGCAGAAAAGCAGGACACAGCTTGTAGCTAATCTAACCACAACCAACGGTCATAAATTGTAGACAGAGCAGCTAACCACAATCAGACTTTACGGCTAGATATGGTGTCTGGAGTGGGCATTGAATTAAGGAACTAGCTTGTTATTGTTGAAACTGATGTTTCGCTGACCTCGGACCCTGCATGGTGCACCGTTACGTAGGCAGTCTTGTGGGTGCTTATCTAATTGTGAAACTGTTAGCTCTGCCTTTTTTATACTATATAAGTCCACGGCGATCTGTAGCTCTTTGGGAGTAGCACTGAACCGCATTTAGGTAAGGTGTTATCCCCCATGATATCATGCAATAAAGGGTTTGATTCTCAACGTCTGAGTCCGGAGAATTTGTTCAACAATAGGGCACAATCTGGATTTTCTCCAACAGTGACTGTAATTAATGTCAGTCTCAATGGACTCTAATTGTGACACTGGAGCATTTCCTTTTTCTATTAATAAGAGATTCCTTTCAATGTGTTATCTTATAGTGTCAGCCAGAGCATCGTCTCCGGCACTAACAGGGATCACCGGCTCCAGCGAGAGTGAAAGGATAGATCAGAATCTGAGAACAATAGATTGGAATGTTACAACAATGGATCAGAATCTGAGAACAATAGATCGGAATGTTACAACAATGGGTCAGAATCTGAGAACAATAGATCGGAATGTTACAACAATGGATCAGAATCTGAGAACAATAGATTGGAATGTTACAACAATGGATCAGAATCTGAGAACAATAGATCGGAATGTTACAACAATGGATCAGAATCTGAGAACAATAGATCGGAATGTTACAACAATGGATCAGAATCTGAGAACAATAGATCGGAATGTTACAACAATGGATCAGAATCTGAGAACAATAGATCGGAATGTTACAACAATGGATCAGAATCTGAGAACAATAGATCGGAATGTTACAACAATGGACAGGAGTTTATCCTATTGGTTTGATTATCTTACTGCGGATTATTCTTGGATGACATTAGTGGATCGGATCTATTATGCACTGAGGATGACTCAATACATTTATTATCCCATACTCGCTATTGTTGGTGTCCCTGGTAAGTCTCTCTATCAAGCTATTAATCCTATAAACGATAATTAACTGTTTTGCTGTTCTGAACATTGGCCACCTCCAAAAGATTGTCCTGCCTGTGAGCCCATTTACTGTACGTTGTCAAGAGGAGGTAAACAGTCTACAAAGGGATATAAATAGGTTCAGTAAGATTGCAAAACTTTGGCAGATGGAGTATCATGTGGTAAGATGTGGACTTGTCCACTTTGGCAGGAAGAATAGAAAAGCAGGATGCTATTTAAATGTAGAGAGATTGCACAACTCGGTGGTACAGCGGGATCTGGGTGTCCTGGTACATGAATCAGAAAGAGTCAGTATACAGGGACAGCAAGTGACTAGGAAGGCAAATGGAATGTTAGTGTTTATTGCAAATGGAATCGAGTATAAAAGTGGAGAAGTTTTACTGCAGATGTGCAGGGCTTTGGTGAGACCACATCAGGAATATTGTGTATACTTTTGGTCTCCTTCTTTGATAAAACTATATAATTGCATACAGGTGAACGAAAGTTCAGTTGATTCGTTTCGTGAATGAAGGGCTTATTTTATCAAGAAAGGTTCAAGAGGGTGGAGTTTGGAAGAATGAGAGATGTCTTATTGAAACATAGCTGATCCTGAGTAACCTTGATAGAGTGGATACCGAGAGGATGTTTCCTCTTGTTGGGGAGACTGGAACTAGGGGATAAAGCGAAAAATAAATGTTCAGCCATGATCAGATCGAATGGTGGAGCAGGCTCAAAGGGCCGAATGGCCTCCTCCTGCTCCTCAGTCCCAAGTTCCTATGTGTAGAAACATCTCAATTTTAATATTCCCATCATGTGATCAAATGCCTCCATGGCCTCACCCCTCTGATTATCCCAGTCCCCTGTCAATTTCCAATATCCCTGAAACTTGTTGATCTTAAAGTCCTTTTCTAATTCCCTTTTTAAAGAGAGTTCCCCCATCCCCGTCTCTCTCCCTGACCACACATTTCATCTCTCCTGCTCCACTCATGCTGTGGAAGTTTGGATCCATAAAATGGTGTGACTGCCGGTCACATCCAGCACATTGTACAGGACACCCGGGCTGGCCGGGGTGCTGGTGTCGGTGTAATGTGTGTGTGTGTGTCTGTCGTGTGAGGCGGGGCCTGAATATGATGTCAATCAGCCATTTCAGTAGCTTTGATGTACGACTTTGAAACTTAGTCTGTGCATGTCCACTGACTGCCTGTGTTCGTCACCCTCAGCTGAACATACATTCAGCAACACGAGGAACCCCCTCTAGTGTTATTTAAAAGGACCAGGCATCCAACATACAGGTGAGGGGCTTTTGACTTATTTCCGCTATTGTAAAGTTAGTGGAGGTACTGTGGATGGTTTTCTTGAGGTTGTGTTTTGAGCTTCTGCAGACATTCAGGAAGGACCGAGGATTTGGTGACCCAACTCTGGACGAGGTATGGGGACTGTAGTTACAGTGTCTCTTGGTCTGTAACATGACCACCAAATGGAGCAGAGGCTGCAGAGAGGGGAAGCTCTGTAAAGAGGGAGGAGGAGGGGCCTCTGCACTATGCTCCCCGGGTTTTCCAGAGCACTTTTCCTACCTACACCTAACCCAGAAGCAGTTTTTGAGGTGACTCTGATTCAGTAAGGAGGTGGTCACAGAACTGTGTCACCTCCTGTCACACGACCTGGAGCCTCACACCAGGGTGAGGCTGTTAAGGTCACAGTTTCATTGAACTTCTATGGATCTGGATCTTTCCAGGCAGGAGCAGCTGATGCACCCATCATATTGTCATTTCCTTCAAGTGTCCATCCAATTTCCTTTTGAAATCATTGATTGTCTTCACTTCCATCACCCTCGTGGGCAGCGAGTTCCAGGTGTTACAAAGAGGTCGAGAATTTTGAGAACAAATGTCTCTTTCTGTCCAACAACCTGTCTGTAAGCAGATTGTAGTTAATTTTCCCCCTTTTTTTAAAACAAGGAAAATCCTGATTCCGTATTTCTCCACTCCCTCAGCTTGCGAACCCTGACTTTTAAAGGACTGCAACAACACTGGTGTTAAAGTTAAAAATAGAAGTAGAATTTATTACTACATACTCAAACTCAGGAAGCGGGTTACATTCGCAACGTACATTCATAAGCATACAGGGAATGGTAAAGGCATCAAAAGGGTAAGAACATTTACCAAGTAGAATAAATAGCTTAATTACAAACTGAAGGAGGTTCCAGTTGAAAATAGAGTCCGTTTTTTCACTGACATAAAGTTCAAAGCTGGAATTAACCAACTGGAAATGCTGAGTGGAGTCGGAGTTGCAGGAAATCTCTACTCTCAATGTTTCTTCTTGCACTTTCGGGGATAAGATGAGGCTTTTTTATGACGAGAATCTGGTAGAGAGCAGAATTATTTTCTTGCTGCTTTGCAGACTGTGGCATCTTATTTCCTTCTTGCAGGCAGGCCCCAGGGATAGCCAGCTGCAAACCTTCCAGGCAGCTGATTACCTGTAAGAGCTGTTCCCTCAAACTAAAACGGTTTCAAAACCAGATAGGCTTAAAAGGGTGGCATTTGGGTCATGTGATCGGAACCCTTAAAGTAACTGTCCCAGGTACTGTTGTTGAAGGGATCTGCTCCCCCACCATGTTTAAACAAGTTGAACACAGAAGTGGCAGCTTACAATAACATCCAAGTGCACGAAAATACAATTTGCAGTTGGTTTCCATCCATTTGTGACACATATCAACAACAACTGCTGCATAAAAAAAGTTATTCCGCACATTCTCCCTGCATCTCTTGTCCAGAACTTTAAATCTGTGGCCCCTAGTCCTCATACCATTAGTTAATAGAGACATTTTCCTTGTCTAACTTATCTAAGCCTGTCATAATTATCTACATTTTAATCAAATCTCCCCTCAATCTCCTTTGTTCAAACAGGAAGAAACCCAGTTTTACTAACCTAACCTTGTAACAAATATTCCCATCCCTGGAATCATTCTGGTAAATCTCAACTGCACCCTTTCAAGGGACCGCACATCTTTCCAAAAGTCTGGTGAACAGAAATGGACTAGATACTGTAGCTGCAGCCGAACCAGAGCATTATAAGTGTTCAGCATATCTTCACTGCTTTAGTGCTGAATGACTCTATTTATTAAGGACAAGATCCAATACGATTTACTAATCAAACTCTCAGTATGTCCTGCCACCTTCAAACATTGATGTATATGCACCCGCAAGTCCCTCTATTCCAGCAAATCATTCAGCAATGTGTTATTAAGTCTATATTGCTTCTCGAAAATACATCTGCCAGTTCTGCTAACCTATGTATGTCCTGTTCCAGGCAATTACTATTATTTTGACTTTATGTCCATTCTGATAGCCTGTCGAAGTCCAGTTTCAGTCTATGACGATCAGCCTGACTCTCTGTTCACTCGGATAACCTGTCAATGTCCTGTTTCAGTCATTTACTATCATCCTGACTGTCTCTCCATTCTGCTAAACTATCAATGTCCTGTTTCAGTCATTTACTATCATCCTGACTGTCTCTCCATTCTGCTAAACTATCAATGTCCTGTTTCAGTCTTTTACCATCATCCTGACTGTCTGTCCATTCTGCTAACCAATCAATGTTCTGTTTCAGTCTTTTACTATCATCCTGACTGTCTGTCCATTCTGCTAAACTATCAATGTCCTGTTTCAGTCAATTACTATCATCCTGACTGTCTGTCCATTCTGCTAAATTATCAATGTCCTGTTTCAGTCAATTACTATCATCCTGACTGTCTATCCATTCTGCTAAACTATCCATGTCCTGTTTCAGTCAATTACTATCATCTGACTGTCTATCCATTCTGCTAACCTAACAATGTCCTGCTTCAGTCAATTACTATCATCCTGACTGTCTGTCTAATCTGCTAAAATATCAATGTCCTGTTTCAGTCATTTACTATCATCCTGACTGTCTCTCCATTCTGCTAAACTATCAATGTCCTGTTTCAGTCTTTTACCATCATCCTGACTGTCTGTCCATTCTGCTAACCAATCAATGTTCTGTTTCAGTCTTTTACTATCATCCTGACTGTCTGTCCATTCTGCTAAACTATCAATGTCCTGTTTCAGTCAATTACTATCATCCTGACTGTCTGTCCATTCTGCTAAATTATCAATGTCCTGTTTCAGTCAATTACTATCATCCTGACTGTCTATCCATTCTGCTAAACTATCCATGTCCTGTTTCAGCCAATTACTATCATCTGACTGTCTATCCATTCTGCTAACCTAACAATGTCCTGCTTCAGTCAATTACTATCATCCTGACTGTCTGTCTAATCTGCTAAAATATCAATGTCCTGTTTCAGTCAATTACTATCATCCTGACTGTCTGTCCATTCTGCTAAACTATCAATGTCCTGTTTCAGTCAATTACTATCATCCTGACTGTCTGTCCATTCTGCTAAATTATCAATGTCCTGTTTCTGTCAATTACTATCATCCTGACTGTCTATCCATTCTGCTAAACTATCCATGTCCTGTTTCAGTCAATTACTATCAACCTGACTGTCTGTCCATTCCGCTAAACTATCCATGTCCTGTTTAGGTCAATTACTATCATCCTGACTGTCTGTCCATTCTGCTAAACTATCCATGTCCTGTTTCAGTCATTTACTATCATCCTGACAGTCTGTCCATTCTGCTAAATTATCCATGTCCTGTTTCAGTCATTTACTATCATCCTGACTGTCTGTCCATTGCCGCTAAACTATCCATGTCCTGTTTCAGTCAATTACTATCAACCTGACTGTCTGTCCATTCCGCTAAACTATCCATGTCCTGTTTAGGTCAATTACTATCATCCTGACTGTCTGTCCATTCTGCTAAACTATCCATGTCCTGTTTCAGTCATTTACTATCATCCTGACAGTCTGTCCATTCTGCTAAATTATCCATGTCCTGTTTCAGTCATTTACTATCATCCTGACTGTCTGTCCATTCTGCTAAATTATCCATGTCCTGTTTCAGTCAATTACTATCATCCTGACTGTCTGTCCATTCTGCTAAACTATCCATGTCCTGTTTCAGTCAATTACTATCATCCTGACTGTCTGTCCATTCTGCTAAACTACCCATGTCCTGTTTCAGTCAATTACTATCATCCTGACTGTCTGTCCAGTCTGCTAACCAATCAATGTTCTGTTTCAGTCAATTACTATCATCCTGACTGTCTCTCCATTCTGCTAAACTATCCATGTCCTGTTCCAGTCAATTACTATCATCCTGACTGTCTGTCCATTCTGCTAAACTATCCATGTCCTGTTCCAGTCAATTACTATCATCCTGACTGTCTGTCCAGTCTGCTAACCAATCAATGTTCTGTTTCAGTCTTTTACTATCATCCTGACTGTCTGTCCAGTCTGCTAAACTATCAATGCCCTGTTTCAGGCAATTACTATCATCCTGACTGTCTATCCATTCTGCTAAACTATCCATGTCCTGTTTCAGTCAATTACTATCATCCTGACTGTCTATCCATTCTGCTAACCTATCAATGTCCTGCTTCAGTCAATTACTATCATCCAGACTGTCTGTCCATTCTGCTAACCTATCAATGTCCTGCTTCAGTCAATTACTATCATCCAGACTGTCTGTCCATTCTGCTAACCTATCAATGTCCTGTTTCAGTCAAATACTATCATCCTGACTGTCTGTCCATTCTGCTAACCAATCAATGTTCTGTTTCAGTCTTTTACTATCATCCTGACTGTCTGTCCAGTCTGCTAAACTATCAATGCCCTGTTTCAGGCAATTACTATCATCCTGACTGTCTATCCATTCTGCTAAACTATCCATGTCCTGCTTCAGTCAATTACTATCATCCTGACTGTCTGTCTAATCTCCTAACCTATCAATGTCCTGCTTCAGTCAATTACTATCATCCAGACTGTCTGTCCATTCTGCTAACCTATCAATGTCCTGTTTCAGTCAAATACTATCATCCTGACTGTCTGTCCATTCTGCTAAACTATCCATGTCCTGTTTCAGTCAATTACTATCATCCTGACTGTCTGTCCATTCTGCTAAACTATCAATGTCCTGTTTCAGTCAATTACTATCATCCTGACAGTCTGTCCATTCTGCAAACCTATCAATGTCCTGTTTCAGTCAATTACTATCATCCTGACTTTCTGTCCATTCTGCTAAATTATCCATGTCCTGTTTCAGTCAATTACTATCATCCTGACTTTCTGTCCATTCTGCTAAATTATCCATGTCCTGTTTCAGTCAATTACTGTCATCCTGACTGTCTGTCCAGTCTGCTAACCAATCAATGTTCTGTTTCAGTCAATTACTATCATCCTGACTGTCTGTCCATTCTGCTAAATTATCCATGTCCTGTTTCAGTCAATTACTATCATCCTGACTGTCTGTCCATTCTGCTAAATTATCCATGTCCTGTTTCAGTCAATTACTATCATCCTGACTGTCTGTCCAGTCTGCTAACCAATCAATGTTCTGTTTCAGTCAATTACTATCATCCTGACTGTCTGTCCATTCTGCTAACCAATCAATGTTCTGTTTCAGTCAATTACTATCATCCTGACTGTCTGTCCATTCTGCTAACCAATCAATGTTCTGTTTCAGTCAATTACTATCATCTTGACTGTCTGTCCAGTCTGCTAAACTATCAATGTCCTGTTTCAGTCAATTACTATCATCCTGACAGTCTGTCCATTCTGCTAAATTATCCATGTCCTGTTTCAGTCATTTACTATCATCCTGACTGTCTGTCCATTCTGCTAAATTATCCATGTCCTGTTTCAGTCAATTACTATCATCCTGACTGTCTGTGCATTCTGCTAAATTATCCATGTCCTGTTTCAGTCAATTACTATCATCCTGACTGTCTGTCCATTCTGCTAAACTATCAATGTCCTGTTTCAGTCAATTACTATCATCCTGACTGTCTGTCCATTCTGCTAAACTATCCATGTCCTGTTTCAGTCAATTACTATCATCCTGATGTCTATCCGTTCTGCTAAACTATCAATGTCCTGTTTCAGTCAATTACTATCATCCTGACTGTCTGTCCAGTCTGCTAACCAATCAATGTTCTGTTTCAGTCAATTACTATCATCCTGACTGTCTCTCCATTCTGCTAAACTATCCATGTCCTGTTCCAGTCAATTACTATCATCCTGACTGTCTGTCCATTCTGCTAAACTATCCATGTCCTGTTCCAGTCAATTACTATCATCCTGACTGTCTGTCCAGTCTGCTAACCAATCAATGTTCTGTTTCAGTCTTTTACTATCATCCTGACTGTCTGTCCAGTCTGCTAAACTATCAATGCCCTGTTTCAGGCAATTACTATCATCCTGACTGTCTATCCATTCTGCTAAACTATCCATGTCCTGTTTCAGTCAATTACTATCATCCTGACTGTCTATCCATTCTGCTAACCTATCAATGTCCTGCTTCAGTCAATTACTATCATCCAGACTGTCTGTCCATTCTGCTAACCTATCAATGTCCTGCTTCAGTCAATTACTATCATCCAGACTGTCTGTCCATTCTGCTAACCTATCAATGTCCTGTTTCAGTCAAATACTATCATCCTGACTGTCTGTCCATTCTGCTAACCAATCAATGTTCTGTTTCAGTCTTTTACTATCATCCTGACTGTCTGTCCAGTCTGCTAAACTATCAATGCCCTGTTTCAGGCAATTACTATCATCCTGACTGTCTATCCATTCTGCTAAACTATCCATGTCCTGCTTCAGTCAATTACTATCATCCTGACTGTCTGTCTAATCTCCTAACCTATCAATGTCCTGCTTCAGTCAATTACTATCATCCAGACTGTCTGTCCATTCTGCTAACCTATCAATGTCCTGTTTCAGTCAAATACTATCATCCTGACTGTCTGTCCATTCTGCTAAACTATCCATGTCCTGTTTCAGTCAATTACTATCATCCTGACTGTCTGTCCATTCTGCTAAACTATCAATGTCCTGTTTCAGTCAATTACTATCATCCTGACAGTCTGTCCATTCTGCAAACCTATCAATGTCCTGTTTCAGTCAATTACTATCATCCTGACTTTCTGTCCATTCTGCTAAATTATCCATGTCCTGTTTCAGTCAATTACTATCATCCTGACTTTCTGTCCATTCTGCTAAATT
Source organism: Heterodontus francisci (assembly GCF_036365525.1). Classification (NCBI taxonomy): domain Eukaryota; kingdom Metazoa; phylum Chordata; class Chondrichthyes; order Heterodontiformes; family Heterodontidae; genus Heterodontus; species Heterodontus francisci. The sequence goes on from NW_027140783.1 coordinate 1,115,989, forward strand.
ATCCATGTCCTGTTTCAGTCAATTACTATCATCCTGACTGTCTGTCCAGTCTGCTAACCAATCAATGTTCTGTTTCAGTCAATTACTATCATCCTGACTGTCTGTCCATTCTGCTAAATTATCCATGTCCTGTTTCAGTCAATTACTATCATCCTGACTGTCTGTCCATTCTGCTAAATTATCCATGTCCTGTTTCAGTCAATTACTATCATCCTGACTGTCTGTCCAGTCTGCTAACCAATCAATGTTCTGTTTCAGTCAATTACTATCATCCTGACTGTCTGTCCATTCTGCTAAATTATCCATGTCCTGTTTCAGTCAATTACTATCATCCTGACTGTCTGTCCATTCTGCTAAATTATCCATGTCCTGTTTCAGTCAATTACTATCATCCTGACTGTCTGTCCAGTCTGCTAACCAATCAATGTTCTGTTTCAGTCAATTACTATCATCCTGACTGTCTGTCCATTCTGCTAACCAATCAATGTTCTGTTTCAGTCAATTACTATCATCTTGACTGTCTGTCCAGTCTGCTAAACTATCAATGTCCTGTTTCAGTCAATTACTATCATCCTGACAGTCTGTCCATTCTGCTAAATTATCCATGTCCTGTTTCAGTCATTTACTATCATCCTGACTGTCTGTCCATTCTGCTAAATTATCCATGTCCTGTTTCAGTCAATTACTATCATCCTGACTGTCTGTGCATTCTGCTAAATTATCCATGTCCTGTTTCAGTCAATTACTATCATCCTGACTGTCTGTCCATTCTGCTAAACTATCAATGTCCTGTTTCAGTCAATTACTATCATCCTGACTGTCTGTCCATTCTGCTAAACTATCCATGTCCTGTTTCAGTCAATTACTATCATCCTGATGTCTATCCGTTCTGCTAAACTATCAATGTCCTGTTTCAGTCAATTACTATCATCCTGCCTGTCTGTCCATTCTGCTAAACTATCCATGTCCAGTTTCAGTCAATTACTATCATCCTGACTGTCTGTCCATTCTGCTAAACTACCCATGTCCTGTTTCAGTCAATTACTATCATCCTGACTGTCTGTCCATTCTGCTAAACTATCCACGTCCTGTTTCAGTCAATTACTATCATCCTGACTGTCAGTCCATTCTGCTCACCTATCAATGTCCTGTTTCAGTCAATTACTATCATCCTGACTGTCTGTCCATTCTGCTAAATTATCAATGTCCTGTTTCAGTCAATTACTATCATCCTGATCCTCTGTCCATTCTGCTATACTACCCATGTCCTGCTTCAGTCAATTACTATCATCCTGACTGTCTTTCTTTTCTGCTAAACTATCAATGCCCTGTTTCAGCCAATTACTATCATCCTGACTGTCTTTCTTTTCTGCTAAACTATCAATGTCCTGTTTCAGTCAATTACTATCATCCTGACTGTCTATCCATTCTGCTAAACTTTCAATGACCTGTTTCAGTCATTTACTATCATCCTGACTGTCTGTCCATTCTGCTATACTACCCATGTCCTGCTTCAGTCAATTACTATCATCCTGACTGTCTTTCTTTTCTGCTAAACTATCAATGCCCTGTTTCAGTCAATTACTATCATCCTGACTGTCTGTCCATTCTGCTGAACTATCCATGTCCTGTTTCAGTCAATTACTATCATCCTGACTGTCTATCCATTCTGCTAAATTATCAATATCCTGTTTCAGTCAATTACTATCATCCTGACTGTCTGTCCATTCTGCTAAACTAACAATGTCCTGTTTCAGTCAATTACTATCATCCTGATCCTCTGTCCATTCTAATTATCTATGTCCTGTTTCAGTCAATTATTATCATGCTGATCCTCTCTCCATTCTAATTATCTATGTCCTGTTTCAGTCAATGACTATCATTCTGACTGTCTGTCCATTCTGCTAAATTATCAATGTCCTGTTTCAGTCAATTACTATCATCTTGACTGTCTGTCGATTCTGCTAAACTGTCAATGTGCTGTTTCAGTCAATTACTGTCATCCTGACAGTCTGTCCATTCTGCTAAATTATCCATGTCCTGTTTCAGTCAATTACTATCATCCTGACTATCTGTCCATTCTGCTAACCTATTAATGTCCTGTTTCAGTCAATTACTATCATCCTGATTCTCTGTCCATTCTAATTATCTATGTCCTGTTTCAGTCAATTACTATCATCCTGACTCTGTCCATTCTAATTATCTATGTCCTGTTTCAGTCAATTATTATCATGCTGATCCTCTCTCCATTCTAATTATCTATGTCCTGTTTCAGTCAATTACTATCATCCTGATTCTCTGTCCATTCTAATTATCTATGTCCTGTTTCAGTCAATTACTATCATCCTGATTCTCTGTCCATTCTAATTATCTATGTCCTGTTTCAGTCAATTATTATCATGCTGATCCTCTCTCCATTCTAATTATCTATGTCCTGTTTCAGTCAATTACTATCATCCTGACAGTCTGTCCATTCTGCTAAACTATCCATGTCCTGTTTCAGTCAATTACTATCATCCTGACAGTCTGTCCATTCTGCTAAACTATCAATGTCCTGTTTCAGTCAATGACTATCATTCTGACTGTCTGTCCATTCTGCTAAACTATCAATGTCCTGTTTCAGTCAATTACTATCATCTTGACTGTCTGTCGATTCTGCTAAACTGTCAATGTGCTGTTTCAGTCAATTACTGTCATCCTGACAGTCTGTCCATTCTGCTAAATTATCCATGTCCTGTTCAGTCAATTACTATCATCCTGACTGTCTATCCATTCTGCTAACCTAACAAAGTCCTGCTTCAGTCAATTACTATCATACTGACTGTCTGTCTAATCTGCTAAAATATCAATGTCCTGTTTCAGTCAATTACTATCATCCTGACTGTCTGTCCATTCTGCTAAACTATCAATGTCCTGTTTCAGTCAATTACTATCATCCTGACTGTCTGTCCATTCAGCTGAACTATCAATGTCCTGTTTCAGTCAATTACTATCATCCTGACTGTCTGTCCATTCTGCTAAACTGTCAATGTCCTGTTTCAGTCAATTACTATCATCCTGACTGTCTGTCCATTCTGCGAAATTATCAATGTCCTGTTTCAGTCAATTGCTATCAGCTTGATCCTCTGTCCATTCTAATTATCTATGTCCTGTTTCAGTCAATTATTATCATGCTGATCCTCTCTCCATTATAATTATCTATGTCCTGTTTCAGTCAATTACTATCATCCTGACTCTCTGTCCATTCTGCTAAACTATCCATGTCCTGTTTCAGTCATTTACTATCATCCTGACAGTCTGTCCATTCTGCTAAACTATCCATGTCCTGTTTCAGTCAATTACTATCATTCTGACTGTCTGTCCATTCTGCTAAACTATCCATGTCCTGATTCAGTCAATTACTATCATTCTGACTGTCTGTCCATTCTGCTAAACTATCAATGTCCTGTTTCAGTCAATTACTATCATCCTGACTGTCTGTCCATTCTGCTAACCTATCAATGTGCTGTTTCAGTCAATTACTGTCATCCTGACAGTCTGTCCATTCTGCTAAATTATCCATGTCCTGTTTCAGTCAATTACTATCATCCTGACTGTCTGTCCATTCTGCGAAACTATCCATGTCCTGTTTCAGTCAATTACTATCATCCTGACTGTCTATCCATTCTGCTAAACTATCAATGTCCTGTTTCAGTCAATTACTATCATCCTGACTGTCTTTCTTTTCTGCTAAACTATCAATGTCCTGTTTCAGTCAATTACTATCATCCTGACTGTCTGTCCATTCTGCTAACCTATCAATGTGCTGTTTCAGTCAATTACTGTCATCCTGACAGTCTGTCCATTCTGCTAAATTATCCATGTCCTGTTTCAGTCAATTACTATCATCCTGACTGTCTGTCCATTCTGCTAAACTATCCATGTCCTGTTTCAGTCAATTACTATCATCCTGACTGTCTATCCATTCTGCTAAACTATCAATGTCCTGTTTCAGTCAATTACTATCATCCTGACTGTCTTTCTTTTCTGCTAAACTATCAATGTCCTGTTTCAGTCAATTACTATCATCCTGACTGTCTATCCATTCTGCTAAACTTTCAATGACCTGTTTCAGTCATTTACTATCATCCTGACTCTCTGTCCATTCTGCTAAACTATCACTGTCCTGTTTCAGTCAATTACTATCATCCTGACTGTCTGTCCATTCTGCTATACTACCTATGTCCTGCTTCAGTCAATTAATATCATCCTGACTGTCTTTCTTTTCTGCTAAACTATCAATGCCCTGTTTCAGTCAATTTGTATCATCCTGACTGTCTGTCCATTCTGCTGAACTATCCATGTCCTGTTTCAGTCAATTACTATCAGCCTGACTGTCTGTCTAATCTGCTAAAATATCAATGTCCTGTTTCAGTCAATTACTATCATCCTGACTGTCTGTCCATTCTGCTAAACTATCAATGTCCTGTTTCAGTCAATTACTATCATCCTGACTGTCTGTCCATTCTGCTAAACTATCAATGTCCTGTTTCAGTCAATTACTATCATCCTGACTGTCTGTCCATTCAGATGAACTATCAATGTCCTGTTTCAGTCAATTACTATCATCCTGACTGTCTGTCCATTCTGCTAAACTGTCAATGTCCTGTTTCAGTCAATTACTATCATCCTGACTGTCTGTCCATTCTGCGAAATTATCAATGTCCTGTTTCAGTCAATTGCTATCAGCCTGATCCTCTGTCCATTCTAACTATCTATGTCCTGTTTCAGTCAATTACTATCATCCTGACTCTCTGTCCATTCTGCTAAACTATCCATGTCCTGTTTCAGTCATTTACTATCATCCTGACAGTCTGTCCATTCTGCTAAACTATCAATGTCCTGTTTCAGTCAATGACTATCATTCTGACTGTCTGTCCATTCTGCTAAACTATCAATGTCCTGTTTCAGTCAATTACTATCATCTTGACTGTCTGTCGATTCTGCTAAACTGTCAATGTGCTGTTTCAGTCAATTACTGTCATCCTGACAGTCTGTCCATTCTGCTAAATTATCCATGTCCTGTTTCAGTCAATTACTATCATCCTGACTATCTGTCCATTCTGCTAACCTATTAATGTCCTGTTTCAGTCAATTACTATCATCCTGACAGTCTGTCCATTCTGCTAAATTATCCATGTCCTGTTTCAGTCAATTCCTATCATCCTGACTATCTGTCCATTCTGCTAACCTATTAATGTCCTGTTTCAGTCAATTACTATCATCCTGACTATCTGTCCATTCTGCTAACCTATTAATGTCCTGTTTCAGTCAATTACTATCATCCTGACTGTCTATCCATGCTGCTAACCTATCCATGTCCTGTTTCAGTCAGTTACTATCATCCTGACTGTCTATCCATTCTGCTAACCTAACAAAGTCCTGCTTCAGTCAATTACTATCATACTGACTGTCTGTCTAATCTGCTAAAATATCAATGTCCTGTTTCAGTCAATTACTATCATCCTGACTGTCTGTCCATTCTGCTAAACTATCAATGTCCTGTTTCAGTCAATTACTATCATCCTGACTGTCTGTCCATTCAGCTGAACTATCAATGTCCTGTTTCAGTCAATTACTATCATCATGACTGTCTGTCCATTCTGCTAAACTGTCAATGTCCTGTTTCAGTCAATTACTATCATCCTGACTGTCTGTCCATTCTGCGAAATTATCAATGTCCTGTTTCAGTCAATTGCTATCAGCCTGATCCTCTGTCCATTCTAATTATCTATGTCCTGTTTCAGTCAATTATTATCATGCTGATCCTCTCTCCATTATAATTATCTATGTCCTGTTTCAGTCAATTACTATCATCCTGACTCTCTGTCCATTCTGCTAAACTATCCATGTCCTGTTTCAGTCATTTACTATCATCCTGACAGTCTGTCCATTCTGCTAAACTATCCATGTCCTGTTTCAGTCAATTACTATCATTCTGACTGTCTGTCCATTCTGCTAAACTATCCATGTCCTGTTTCAGTCAATTACTATCATTCTGACTGTCTGTCCATTCTGCTAAACTATCCATGTCCTGATTCAGTCAATTACTATCATTCTGACTGTCTGTCCATTCTGCTAAACTATCCATGTCCTGTTTCAGTCAATTACTATCATTCTGACTGTCTGTCCATTCTGCTAAACTATCAATGTCCTGTTTCAGTCAATTACTATCATCCTGACTGTCTGTCCATTCCGCTAACCTATCAATGTGCTGTTTCAGTCAATTACTGTCATCCTGACAGTCTGTCCATTCTGCTAAATTATCCATGTCCTGTTTCAGTCAATTACTATCATCCTGACTGTCTGTCCATTCTGCGAAACTATCCATGTCCTGTTTCAGTCAATTACTATCATCCTGACTGTCTGTCCATTCTGCGAAACTATCCATGTCCTGTTTCAGTCAATTACTATCATCCTGACTGTCTATCCATTCTGCTAAACTATCAATGTCCTGTTTCAGTCAATTACTATCATCCTGACTGTCTGTCCATTCTGCTAAACTATCAATGTCCTGTTTCAGTCAATTACTATCATCCTGACTGTCTGTCCATTCTGCGAAACTATCCATGTCCTGTTTCAGTCAATTACTATCATCCTGACTGTCTGTCCATTCTGCTAAACTATCCATGTCCTGTTTCAGTCAATTACTATCATCCTGACTGTCTGTCCATTCTGCTAAACTATCAATGTCCTGTTTCAGTCAATTACTATCATCCTGACTGTCTGTCCATTCTGCTAACCTATCAATGTGCTGTTTCAGTCAATTACTGTCATCCTGACTGTCTGTCCAGTCTGCTAAACTATCCATGTCCTGTTTCAGTCAATTACTATCATCCTGACTGTCTGTCCATTCTGCTAACCTATCAATGTGCTGTTTCAGTCAATTACTGTCATCCTGACAGTCTATCCATTCTGCTAAACTATCCATGTCCTGTTTCAGTCAATTACTATCATCTTTACTGTCTGTCCATTCTGCAAACCTATCAATGTCCTGTTTCAGTCAATTATTATCATCCTGACTGTCTATCCATTCTGCTAACCTAACAAAGTCCTGCTTCAGTCAATTACTATCATACTGACTGTCTGTCTAATCTGCTAAAATATCAATGTCCTGTTTCAGTCAATTACTATCATCCTGACTGTCTGTCCATTCTGCTAAACTATCAATGTCCTGTTTCAGTCAATTACTATCATCCTGACTGTCTGTCCATTCTGCTGAAATATCAATGTCCTGTTTCAGTCAATTACTATCATCCAGACTGTCTGTCCATTCTGCTAAATTATCAATGTCCTGTTTCAGTCAATTACTATCAACCTGACTGTTTGTCCATTCTGCTAACCTGTCAATGTCCTGTTTCAGTCAATTACTATCATCCTGACTGTCTGTCCATTCTGCTAAACTATCCAAGTCCTGTTTTAGTCATTTACTACCATCCTGACTGTCTGTCCATTCTGCTAAATTATCCATGTCCTGTTTCAGTCATTTACTATCATCCTGACTGTCTGTCCATTCTGCTAAACTATCCATGTCCTGTTTCAGTCATTTACTATCATCCTGACTGTCTTTCCATTCTGCTAAACTATCCATGTCCTGTTTCAGTCAATTACTATCATCCTGACTGTCTGTCCATTCTGCTAAACTATCAATGTCCTGTTTTAGTCAATTACTATCGTCCTGAATGTCTCTCCATTCTGCTAAACTATCCAAGTCCTGTTTCAGTCATTTACTATCATCCTGACTCTCTGTCCATTCTGCTAAACTATCCATGTCCTGTTTCAGTCAATTACTATCATCCTGACTGTCTGTCCATTCTGCTAAATTATCAATATCCTGTTTCAGTCAATTACTATCATCCTGACTGTCTGTCCATTCTGCTAACCTATTAATGTCCTGTTTCAGTCAATTACTATCATCCTGACTGGATGTCCATTCTGCTAAACTAACAATGTCCTGTTTCAGTCAATTGCTATCATCCTGATCCTCTGTCCATTCTAATTATCTATGTTCTGTTTCAGTCAATTGCTATCATCCTGCCTCTCTGTCCATTCTGCTAAACTATCCATGTCCTGTTTCAGTCATTTACTATCATCCTGCAGTCTGTCCATTCTGCTAAACTATCAATGTCCTGTTTCAGACAATTACTATCATCCTGACTGTCTATCCATTCTGCTAAACTATCCATGTCCTGTTTCAGTCAATTACTATCATTCTGACTGTCTGTCCATTCTGCTAAACTATCCATGTCCTGTTTCAGTCAATTACTATCATCTTGACTGTCTGTCGATTCTGCTAAACTGTCAATGTCCTATTTCAGACAATAACTATCATCCTGACTGTCTGTCTAATCTGCTAAAATATCAATGTCCTGTTTCAGTCAATTACTATCATCCTGACTGTCTGTCCATTCTGCTAAACTATCAATGTCCTGTTTCAGTCAATTACTATCATCCTGACTGTCTATCCATGCTGCTAAACTATCCATGTCCTGTTTCAGTCAATTACTATCATCCTGACTGTCTGTCCATTCTGCTAAATTATCAAGGTTCTGTTTCAGTCAATTACTATCATCCTGACTGTCTATCCATTCTGCTAACCTATCCATGTCCTGTTTCAGTCAATTACTATCATCCTGACTGTCTATCCATTCTGCTAACCTAACAAAGTCCTGCTTCAGTCAATTACTATCATCCTGACTGTCTGTCTAATCTGCTAAAATATCAATGTCCTGTTTCAGTCAATTACTATCATCCTGACTGTCTGTCCATTCTGCTAAACTATCAATGTCCTGTTTCAGTCAATTACTATCATCCTGACTGTCTGTCCATTCTGCTAACCTAACAAAGTCCTGTTTCAGTCAATTACTATCATCCTGACTGTCTGTCCATTCTGCTGAACTATCAATGTCCTGTTTCAGTCAATTACTATCATCCTGACTGTCTGTCCATTCTGCTAAACTGTCAATGTCCTGTTTCAGTCAATTACTATCATCCTGACTGTCTGTCCATTCTGCTAAATTATCAATGTCCTGTTTCAGTCAATTGCTATCAGCCTGATCCTCTGTCCATTCTAATTATCTATGTCCTGTTTCAGTCAATTACTATCATCCTGACTCTCTTTCCATTCTGCTAAACTATCCATGTCCTGTTTCAGTCAATTACTATCATCCTGATCCTCTGTCCATTCTGCTAAACTATCAATGTCCTGTTTCAGTCAATTACTATCATCCTGATCCTCTGTCCATTCTAATTATCTATGTCCTGTTTCAGTCAATTATTATCATGCTGATCCTCTCTCCATTCTAATTATCTATGTCCTGTTTCAGTCAATTACTATCATCCTGACTCTCTGTCCATTCTGCTAAACTATCCATGTCCTGTTTCAGTCATTTACTATCATCCTGACAGTCTGTCCATTCTGCTAAACTATCAATGTCCTGTTTCAGTCAATGACTATCATTCTGACTGTCTGTCCATTCTGCTAAACTATCAATGTCCTGTTTCAGTCAATTACTATCATCTTGACTGTCTGTCCATTCTGCTAAACTGTCAATGTGCTGTTTCAGTCAATTACTGTCATCCTGACAGTCTGTCCATTCTGCTAAATTATCCATGTCCTGTTTCAGTCAATTACTATCATCCTGACTATCTGTCCATTCTGCTAAACTATCAATGTCCTGTTTCAGTCAATGACTATCATTCTGACTGTCTGTCCATTCTGCTAAACTATCAATGTCCTGTTTCAGTCAATTACTATCATCTTGACTGTCTGTCCATTCTGCTAAACTGTCAATGTGCTGTTTCAGTCAATTACTGTCATCCTGACAGTCTGTCCATTCTGCTAAATTATCCATGTCCTGTTTCAGTCAATTACTATCATCCTGACTCTCTGTCCATTCTGCTAACCTATTAATGTCCTGTTTCAGTCAATTACTGTCATCCTGACAGTCTGTCCATTCTGCTAAATTATCCATGTCCTGTTCAGTCAATTACTATCATCCTGACTGTCTATCCATTCTGCTAACCTATCAATGTGCTGTTTCAGTCAATTACTGTCATCCTGACAGTCTATCCATTCTGCTAAATTATCCATGTCCTGTTCAGTCAATTACTATCATCCTGACTGTCTATCCATTCTGCTAACCTATCAATGTGCTGTTTCAGTCAATTACTGTCATCCTGACAGTCTGTCCATTCTGCTAAATTATCCATGTCCTGTTCAGTCAATTACTATCATCCTGACTGTCTATCCATTCTGCTAACCTATCAATGTGCTGTTTCAGTCAATTACTATCATCCTGACTATCTGTCCATTCTGCTAAACTATCAATGTCCTGCTTCAGTCAATTACTATCATACTGACTGTCTGTCTAATCTGCTAAACTATCAATGTCCTGTTTCAGTCAATTACTATCATCCTGACAGTCTGTCTAATCTGCTAAACTATCAATGTCCTGTTTCAGTCAATTACTATCATCCTGACTGTCTGTCCATTCTGCTAAACTGTCAATGTCCTGTTTCAGTCAATTGCTATCAGCCTGATCCTCTGTCCATTCTAATTATCTATGTCCTGTTTCAGTCAATTATTATCATGCTGATCCTCTCTCCATTATAATTATCTATGTCCTGTTTCAGTCAATTACTATCATCCTGACTCTCTGTCCATTCTGCTAAACTATCCATGTCCTGTTTCAGTTATTTACTATCATCCTGACAGTCTGTCCATTCTGCTAAACTATCCATGTCCTGTTTCAGTCAATTACTATCATTCTGACTGTCGGTCCATTCTGCTAAACTATCCATGTCCTGATTCAGTCAATTACTATCATTCTGACTGTCTGTCCATTCTGCTAAACTATCCATGTCCTGTTTCAGTCAATTACTATCATTCTGACTGTCTGTCCATTCTGCTAAACTATCAATGTCCTGTTTCAGTCAATTACTATCATCCTGACTGTCTATCCATTCTGCTAAACTATCCATGCCCTGTTTCAGTCAATTACTATCATTCTGACTGTCTGTCCATTCTGCTAAATTATCCATGTCCTGTTTCAGTCATTTACTATCATCCTGACTGTCTGTCCATTCTGCTGAAATATCAATGTCCTGTTTCAGTCAATTACTATCATCCTGACTGTCTGTCCATTCTGCTAAACTGTCAATGTCCTGTTTCAGTCAATTACTATCATCCTGACTGTCTGTCCATTCTGCTAAATTATCAATGTCCTGTTTCAGTCAATTACTATCATCCTGACTCTCTGTCTAATCTGCTAACCTATCAATGTCCTGTTTCAGTCATTTACTATCAACCTGACTGTCTGTCCATTCTGCTAACCTGTCAATATCCTGTTTCAGTCAATTACTATCATCCTGACTGTCTATTCATGCTGCTAAACTATCCAAGTACTGTTTCAGTCATTTACTATCATCCTGACTGTCTGTCCATTCTGCTAAATTATCCATGTCCTGTTTCAGTCATTTACTATCATCCTGACTGTCTGTCCATTCTGCTAAACTATCCATGTCCTGTTTCAGTCATTTACTATCATCCTGACTGTCTGTCAATTCTGCTAAACTATCCATGTCCTGTTTCAGTCAATTACTATCATCATGACTGTCTGTCCATTCTGCTAAATTATCAATGTCCTGTTTCAGTCAATTACTATCATCCTGACTGTCTATCCATTCTGCTAAACTATCCATGTCCTGTTTCAGTCAATTACTATCATCCTAACTGTCTGTCCATTCTGCTAAATTATCAATGTCCTGTTTCAGTCAATTACTATCATCCTGACTGTCTATCCATTCTGCTAAACTTTCAATGACCTGTTTCAGTCATTTACTATCATCCTGACTCTCTGTCCATTCTGCTAAACTATCAATGCCCTGTTTCAGTCAATTACTATCATCCTGACTGTCTTCCTTTTCTGCTAAACTATCAATGTCCTGTTTCAGTCAATTACTATCATCCTGACTGTCTCTCCATTCTGCTAAACTATCGAAGTCCTGTTTCAGTCATTTACTATCATCCTGACTCTCTGTCCATTCTGCTAAACTATCCATGTCCTGTTTCAGTCAATTACTATCATCCTGACTGTCTGTCCATTCTGCTAAATTATCAATATCCTGTTTCAGTCAATTACTATCATCCTGACTGTCTGTCCATTCTGCCATCCTATTAATGTCCTGTTTCAGTCAATTACTATCATCCTGATTGTCTGTCCATTCTGCTAAACTAACAATGTCCTGTTTCAGTCAATTGCTATCATCCTGATCCTCTGTCCATTCTAATTATCCATGTCCTGTTTCAGTCAATTGCTATCATCCTGCCTCTCCGTCCATTCTGCTAAACTATCCATGTCCTGTTTCAGTCATTTACTATCATCCTGACAGTCTGTCCATTCTGCTAAACTATCAATGTCCTGTTTCAGACAATTACTATCATCCTGACTGTCTATCCATTCTGCTAAACTATCCATGTCCTGTTTCAGTCAATTACTATCATCCTGACTGTCTATTCATGCTGCTAAACTATCCAAGTACTGTTTCAGTCATTTACTATCATCCTGACTGTCTGTCCATTCTGCTAAACTATCAATGTCCTGTTTCAGACAATTACTATCATCCTGACTGTCTATCCATTCTGCTAAACTATCCATGTCCTGTTTCAGTCAATTACTATCATCCTGACTGTCTATTCATGCTGCTAAACTATCCAAGTACTGTTTCAGTCATTTACTATCATCCTGACTGTCTGTCCATTCTGCTAAATTATCCATGTCCTGTTTCAGTCATTTACTATCATCCTGACTGTGTGTCAATTCTGCTAAACTATCCATGTCCTGTTTCAGTCAATTACTATCATCATGACTGTCTGTCCATTCTGCTAAATTATCAATGTCCTGTTTCAGTCAATTACTATCATCCTGACTGTCTATCCATTCTGCTAAACTATCCATGTCCTGTTTCAGTCAATTACTATCATCCTGACTGTCTGTCCATTCTGCTAAATTATCAATGTCCTGTTTCAGTCAATTACTATCATCCTGACTGTCTATCCATTCTGCTAAACTTTCAATGACCTGTTTCAGTCATTTACTATCATCCTGACTCTCTGTCCATTCTGCTAAACTATCAATGCCCTGTTTCAGTCAATTACTATCATCCTGACTGTCTTCCTTTTCTGCTAAACTATCCATGTCCTGTTTCAGTCAATTACTATCATCCTGACTGTCTATCCATTCTGCTAAACTATCAATGTCCTGTTTCAGTCAATTACTATCATCCTGACTGGCTGTCCATTCTGCTAAACTATCAATGTCCTGTTTCAGTCAATTACTATCATCCTGACTGTCTGTCCATTCTGCTAACCTATCAATGTCCTGTTTCAGTCAATTACTGTCATCCCGACTGTCTGTCCATTCTGCTAAACTATCCATGTCCTGTTTCAGTCAATTACTATCATCCAGACTGTCTGTCCATTCTGCTAAACTATCAATGTCCTATTTCAGACAATTACTATCATCCTGACTGTCTGTCCATTCTGCTAACCTATCAATGTGCTGTTTCAGTCTATTACTGTCATCCTGACTGTCTGTCCATTCTGCTAAACTATCCATGTCCTGTTTCAGTCAATTACTATCATCTTGACTGTCTGTCCATTCTGCTAAATTATCAAGGTCCTGTTTCAGTCAATTACTATCATCCTGACTGTCTGTCCATTCTGCTAACCTATCAATGTCCTGTTTCAGTCAATTACTATCATCCTGACTGTCTATCCATTCTGCTAACCTAACAAAGTCCTGCTTCAGTCAATTACTATCATACTGACTGTCTGTCTAATCTGCTAAAATATCAATGTCCTGTTTCAGTCAATTACTATCATCCTTACTGTCTGTCCATTCTGCTAAACAATCAATGTCCTGTTTCAGTCAATTGCTATTATCCTGACTGTCTGTCCATTCTGCTGAAATATCAATGTCCTGTTTCAGTCAATTACTATCATCCTGACTGTCTGTCCATTCTGCTAAACTGTCAATGTCCTGTTTCAGTCAATTACTATCATCCTGACTGTCTGTCCATTCTGCTAAATTATCAATGTCCTGTTTCAGTCAATTACTATCATCCTGACTCTCTGTCTAATCTGCTAACCTATCAATGTCCTGTTTCAGTCATTTACTATCAACCTGACTGTCTGTCCATTCTGCTAACCTGTCAATATCCTGTTTCAGTCAATTACTATCATCCTGACTGTCTATTCATGCTGCTAGACTATCCAAGTACTGTTTCAGTCATTTACTATCATCCTGACTGTCTGTCCATTCTGCTAAATTATCCATGTCCTGTTTCAGTCATTTACTATCATCCTGACTGTCTGTCCATTCTGCTAAACTATCCATGTCCTGTTTCAGTCATTTACTATCATCCTGACTGTCTGTCAATTCTGCTAAACTATCCATGTCCTGTTTCAGTCAATTACTATCATCATGACTGTCTGTCCATTCTGCTAAATTATCAATGTCCTGTTTCAGTCAATTACTATCATCCTGACTGTCTATCCATTCTGCTAAACTTTCAATGACCTGTTTCAGTCATTTACTATCATCCTGACTCTCTGTCCATTCTGCTAAACTATCAATGCCCTGTTTCAGTCAATTACTATCATCCTGACTGTCTTCCTTTTCTGCTAAACTATCCATGTCCTGTTTCAGTCAATTACTATCATCCTGACTGTCTGTCCATTCTGCTAAACTATCAATGTCCTGTTTCAGTCAATTACTATCATCCTGACTGTCTCTCCATTCTGCTAAACTATCCAAGTCCTGTTTCAGTCATTTACTATCATCCTGACTCTCTGTCCATTCTGCTAAACTATCCATGTCCTGTTTCAGTCAATTACTATCATCCTGACTGTCTGTCCATTCTGCTAAATTGTCAATATCCTGTTTCAGTCAATTACTATCATCCTGACTGTCTGTCCATTCTGCCATCCTATTAATGTCCTGTTTCAGTCAATTACTATCATCCTGATTGTCTGTCCATTCTGCTAAACTAACAATGTCCTGTTTCAGTCAGTTGCTATCATCCTGATCCTCTGTCCATTCTAATTATCCATGTCCTGTTTCAGTCAATTGCTATCATCCTGACAGTCTGTCCATTCTGCTAAACTATCAATGTCCTGTTTCAGACAATTACTATCATCCTGACTGTCTATCCATTCTGCTAAACTATCCATGTCCTGTTTCAGTCAATTACTATCATTCTGACTGTCTGTCCATTCTGCTAAACTATCCATGTCCTGTTTCAGTCAATTACTATCATCTTGACTGTCTGTCGATTCTGCTAAACTGTCAATGTCCTATTTCAGACAATAACTATCATCCTGACTGTCTGTCCATTCTGCTAACATATCAATGTGCTGTTTCAGTCAATTACTGTCATCCTGACAGTCTGTCCATTCTGCTAAACTATCCATGTCCTGTTTCAGTCAATTACTATCATCCTGACTGTCTGTCCATTCTGATAAATTATCCATGTCCTGTTTCAGTTAATTACTATCATCCTGACTGTCTATCCATGCTGCTAAACTATCCATGTCCTGTTTCAGTCAATTACTATCATCCTGACTGTCTGTCCATTCTGCTAAATTATCAAGGTCCTGTTTCAGTCAATTACTATCATCCTGACTGTCTATCCATTCTGCTAACCTATCCATGTCCTGTTTCAGTCAATTACTATCATCCTGACTGTGTATCCATTCTGCTATCCTAACAAAGTCCTGCTTCAGTCAATTACTATCATACTGACTGTCTGTCTAATCTGCTAAAATATCAATGTCCTGTTTCAGTCAATTACTATCATCCTGACTGTCTGTCCATTCTGCTAAACTATCAATGTCCTGTTTCAGTCAATTACTATCATCCTGACTGTCTGTCCATTCTGCTAAACTATCAATGTCCTGTTTCAGTCAATTACTATCATCCTGACTGTCTGTCCATTCTGCTAAACTATCAATGTCCTGTTTCAGTCAATTACTATCATCCTGACTGTCTGTCCATTCTGCTGAACTATCAATGTCCTGTTTCAGTCAATTACTATCATCCTGACTGTCTGTCCATTCTGCTAAACAGTCAATGTCCTGTTTCAGTCAATTACTATCATCCTGACTGTCTGTCCATTCTGCTAAATTATCAATGTCCTGTTTCAGTCAATTGCTATCAGCCTGATCCTCTGTCCATTCTAATTATCTATGTCCTGTTTCAGTCAATTACTATCATCCTGACTCTCTTTCCATTCTGCTAAACTATCCGTGTCCTGTTTCAGTCAATTACAATCATCCTGACTCTCTGTCCATTCTGCTAAACTATCAATGTCCTGTTTCAGTCAATTATTATCATCCTGACTCTCTGTCCTTTCTGATAAACTATCCATGTCCTGTTTCAGTCATTTACTATCATCCTGACAGTCTGTCCATTCTGCTAAACTATCAATGTCCTGTTTCAGTCAATTACTATCATCCTGACTGTCTATCCATTCTGCTAAACTATCCATGTCCTGTTTCAGTCATTTACTATCATCCTGACTGTCTGTCCATTCTGCTAAACTATCAATGTCATGTTTCAGTCAATTACTATCATCCGGACAGTCTGTCCATTCTGCTAAACTATCAATGTCCTGTTTCAGACAATTACTGTCATCCTGACTGTCTGTCCATTCTGCTAAACTATCCATGTCCTGTTTCAGTCAATTACTATCATCCTGACTGTCTGTCCATTCTGCTAAACTATCCATGTCCTGTTTCAGTCAATTACTATCATCCTGACTGTCTGTCCATTCTGCTAAACTATCCATGTCCTGTTTCAGTCAATTACTATCATTCTGACTGTCTGTCCATTCTGCTAAACTATCCATGTCCTGTTTCAGTCAATTACTATCATCCTGACTCTCTGTCTAATCTGCTAACCTATCCATGTCCTGTTTCAGTCAATTACTATCATCCTGACTGTCTGTCCATTCTGCTAAACTATCCATGTCCTGTTTCAGTCAATTACTATCATCCTGACTGTCTGTCCATTCTGCTGAAATATCAATGTCCTGTTTCAGTCAATTACTATCATCCTGACTGTCTGTCCATTCTGCTAAATTATCAATGTCCTGTTTCAGTCAATTACTATCATCCTGACTCTCTGTCTAATCTGCTAACCTATCAATGTCCTGTTTCAGTCAATTACTGTCATCCTGACTCTCTGTCTAATCTGCTAACCTATCAATGTCCTGTTTCAGTCATTTACTATCAACCTGACTGTCTGTCCATTCTGCTAACCTGTCAATGTCCTGTTTCAGTCAATTACTATCATCCTGACTGTCTATTCATGCTGCTAAACTATCCAAGTCCTGTTTCAGTCATTTACTATCATCCTGACTGTCTATCCATTCTGCTAAATTATCCATGTCCTGTTTCAGTCAATTACAATCATCCTGACTGTCTATCCATTCTGCTGACTTATCCATGTCCTGTTTCAGTCAATTACTATCATCTTGACTGTCTGTCAATTCTGCTAAACTATCAACGTCCTGTTTCAGTCAATTACTATCATCCTGACTGTCTATCCATTCTGCTGAACTATCAATGTCCTATTTCAGACAATAACTATCATCCTGACTGTCTGTCCATTCTGCTAACATATCAATGTGCTGTTTCAGTCAATTACTGTCATCCTGACAGTCTGTCCATTCTGCTAAATTATCCATGTCCAGTTTCTGTCAATTACTATCATCCTGACTGTCTGTCCATTCTGCTAAATTATCCATGTCCTGTTTCAGTCAATTACTATCATCCTGACTCTCTATCCATGCTGCTAAACTATCCATGTCCTGTTTCAGTCAATTACTATCATCATGACTGTCTGTCCATTCTGCTAAATTATCAAGGTCCTGTTTCAGTCAATTACTATCATCCTGACTGTCTATCCATTCTGCTAACCTATCCATGTCCTGTTTCAGTCAATTACTATCATCCTGACTGTCTATCCATTCTGCTAACCTAACAAAGTCCTGCTTCAGTCAATTACTATCATACTGACTGTCTGTCTAATCTGCTAAAATATCAATGTCCTGTTTCAGTCAATTACTATCATCCTGACTGTCTGTCCATTCTGCTAAACTATCAATGTCCTGTTTCAGTCAATTACTATCATCCTGACTGTCTGTCCATTCTGCTAAACTATCAATGTCCTGTTTCAGTCAATTACTATCATCCTGACTGTCTGTCCATTCTGCTAAACTATCAATGTCCTGTTTCAGTCAATTACTATCATCCTGACTGTCTGTCCATTCTGCTGAACTGTCAATGTCCTGTTTCAGTCAATTACTATCATCCTGACTGTCTGTCCATTCTGCTAAACTGTCAATGTCCTGTTTCAGTCAATTACTATCATCCTGACTATCTGTCCATTCTGCTAAATTATCAATGTCCTGTTTCAGTCAATTGCTATCAGCCTGATCCTCTGTCCATTCTAATTATCTATGTCCTGTTTCAGTCAATTACTATCATCCTGACTCTCTTTCCATTCTGCTAAACTATCCATGTCCTGTTTCAGTCAATTACAATCATCCTGACTCTCTGTCCATTCTGCTAAACTATCAATGTCCTGTTTCAGTCATTTATTATCATCCTGACTCTCTGTCCTTTCTGCTAAACTATCCATGTCCTGTTTCAGTCATTTACTATCATCCTGACAGTCTGTCCATTCTGCTAAACTATCAATGTCCTGTTTCAGTCATTTACTATCATCCTGACTGTCTATCCATTCTGCTAAACTATCCATGTCCTGTTTCAGTCATTTACTATCATCCTGACTGTCTGTCCATTCTGCTAAACTATCAATGTCATGTTTCAGTCAATTACTATCATCCTGACAGTCTGTCCATTCTGCTAAACTATCAATGTCCTGTTTCAGTCAATTACTATCATCCTGACTGTCTGTCCATTCTGCTAAACTATCCATGTCCTGTTTCAGTCAATTACTATCATCCTGACTGTCTGTCCATTCTGCTAAACTATCCATGTCCTGTTTCAGTCAATTACTATCATCCTGACTGTCTGTCCATTCTGCTAAACTATCCATGTCCTGTTTCAGTCAATTACTATCATTCTGACTGTCTGTCCATTCTGCTAAACTATCCATGTCCTGTTTCAGTCAATTACTATCATACTGACTGTCTGTCCATTCTGCTAAACTATCAATGTCCTGTTTCAGTCAATTACTATCATCCTGACTGTCTGTCCATTCTGCTGAAATATCAATGTCCTATTTCAGTCAATTACTATCATCCTGACTGTCTGTCCATTCTGCTAAACTATCAATGTCCTGTTTCAGTCAATTACTATCATCCTGACTGTCTATTCATGCTGCTAAACTATCCAAGTCCTGTTTCAGTCATTTACTATCATCCTGACTGTCTATCCATTGTGCTAAATTATCCATGTCCTGTTTCAGTCAATTACAATCATCCTGACTGTCTATCCATTCTGCTAACTTATCCATGTCCTGTTTCAGTCAATTACTATCATCTTGACTGTCTGTCTATTCTGCTAAACTATCAACGTCCTGTTTCAGTCAATTACTATCATCCTGACTGTCTATCCATTCTGCTAAACTATCAATGTCCTGTTTCAGTCAATTACTATCATCCTGACTGTCTATCCATGCTGCTAAACTATCCAAGTCCTGTTTCAGTCAATTACTATCATCCTGACTGTCTGTCCATTCTGCTAAACTATCAACGTCCTGTTTCAGTCAATTACTATCATCCTGACTGTCTATCCATGCTGCTAAACTATCCAAGTCCTGTTTCAGTCAATTACTATCATCCTGACTGTCTATCCATGCTGCTAAACTATCCAAGTCCTGTTTCAGTCAATTACTATCATCCTGACTGTCTATCCATTCTGCTAAACTATCCAAGCCCTGTTTCAGTCAATTACTATCATCCTGACTCTCTGTCCATTCTGCTAAAGTATCCATGTCCTGTTTCAGTCATTTACTATCATCCTGACAGTCTGCCCATTCTGCTAAACTATCAATGTCCTGTTTCAGTCAATTGCTATCATCCTGACTGTCTATCCATTCTGCTAAACTATCCAAGCCCTGTTTCAGTCAATTACTATCATTCTGACTGTCTGTCCTTTCTGCTAAACTATCCATGTCCTGTTTCAGTCAATTACTATCATTCTGACTGTCTGTCCATTCTGCTAAACTATCAATGTCCTGTTTCAGTCAATTACTATCATCCTGACTGTCTATCCATTCTGCTAAACTATCCATGTCCTGTTTCAGTAAATTACTATCATTCTGACTGTCTGTCCATTCTGCGAAACTATCCATGTCCTGTTTCAGTCAATTACTATCATTCTGACTGTCTGTCCATTCTGCTAAACTATCAATGTCCTGTTTCAGTCAATTACTATCATCCTGACTGTCTGTCCATTCTGCTAACCTATCAATGTGCTGTTTCAGTCAATTACTGTCATCCTGACAGTCTGTCCATTCTGCTAAATTATCCATGTCCTGTTTCAGTCAATTACTATCATCCTGACTGTCTGTCCATTCTGCGAAACTATCCATGTCCTGTTTCAGTCAATTACTATGATCCTGACTGTCTGTCCATTCTGCGAAACTATCCATGTCCTGTTTCAGTCAATTACTATCATCCTGACTGTCTATCCATTCTGCTAAACTATCAATGTCCTGTTTCAGTCAATTACTATCATCCTGACTGTCTGTCCATTCTGCTAAACTATCAATGTCCTATTTCAGTCAATTACTATCATCCTGACTGTCTATCCATTCTGCTAAACTATCAAAGTCCTGTTTCAGTCAATTACTATCATCCTGACTGACTGTCCATTCTGCGAAACTATCCATGTCCTGTTTCAGTCAATTACTATCATCCTGACTGTCTGTCCATTCTGCTAAACTATCAATGTCCTGTTTCAGTCAATTACTATCATCCTGACTGTCTGTCCATTCTGCTAAACTATCAATGTCCTGTTTCAGTCAATTACTATCATCCTGACTGTCTGTCCATTCTGCTAACCTATCAATGTGCTGTTTCAGTCAATTACTGTCATCCTGACTGTCTGTCCATTCTGCTAACCTATCAATGTGCTGTTTCAGTCAATTACTGTCATCCTGACTGTCTGTCCATTCTGCTAAACTATCCATGTCCTGTTTCAGTCAATTACTATCATCCTGACTGTCTGTCCATTCTGCTAAACTATCAATGTCCTATTTCAGACAATTACTATCATCCTGACTGTCTGTCCATTCTGCTAACTAATCAATGTGCTGTTTCAGTCAATTACTATCATCCTGACTGTCTGTCCATTCTGCTAAACTATCCATGTCCTGTGTCAGTCAATTACTATCATCCTGACTGTCTGTCCATTCTGCTGACCTATCAATGTGCTGTTTCAGTCAATTACTGTCAGCCTGACAGTCTATCCATTCTGCTAAACTATCCATGTCCTGTTTCAGTCAATTACTATCATCTTGACTGTCTGTCCATTCTGCTAAATTATCAAGGTCCTGTTTCAGTCAATTACTATCATCCTGACTGTCTATCCATTCTGCTAAACTATCCAAGCCCTGTTTCAGTCAATTACTATCATCCTGACTCTCTGTCCATTCTGCTAAAGTATCCATGTCCTGTTTCAGTCATTTACTATCATCCTGACAGTCTGCCCATTCTGCTAAACCATCAATGTCCTGTTTCAGTCAATTGCTATCATCCTGACTGTCTATCCATTCTGCTAAACTATCCAAGCCCTGTTTCAGTCAATTACTATCATTCTGACTGTCTGTCCATTCTGCTAAACTATCCATGTCCTGTTTCAGTCAATTACTATCATTCTGACTGTCTGTCCATTCTGCTAAACTATCAATGTCCTGTTTCAGTCAATTACTATCATCCTGACTGTCTGTCCATTCTGCTAAACTATCCATGTCCTGTTTCAGTCAATTACTATCATCCTGACTGTCTGTCCATTCTGCTGACCTATCAATGTGCTGTTTCAGTCAATTACTGTCATCCTGACAGTCTATCCATTCTGCTAAACTATCCATGTCCTGTTTCAGTCAATTACTATCATCTTGACTGTCTGTCCATTCTGCTAAATTATCAAGGTCCTGTTTCAGTCAATTACTATCATCCTGACTGTCTATCCATTCTGCTAAACTTTCCAAGCCCTGTTTCAGTCAATTACTATCATCCTGACTCTCTGTCCATTCTGCTAAAGTATCCAAGCCCTGTTTCAGTCAATTACTATCATTCTGACTGTCTGTCCATTCTGCTAAACTATCCATGTCCTGTTTCAGTCAATTACTATCATTCTGACTGTCTGTCCATTCTGCTAAACTATCAATGTCCTGTTTCAGTCAATTACTATCATCCTGACTGTCTATCCATTCTGCTAAACTATCCATGTCCTGTTTCAGTCAATTACTATCATTCTGACTGTCTGTCCATTCTGCTAAACTATCCATGTCCTGTTTCAGTCAATTACTATCATTCTGACTGTCTGTCCATTCTGCTAAACTATCAATGTCCTGTTTCAGTCAATTACTATCATCCTGACTGTCTGTCCATTCTGCTAACCTATCAATGTGCTGTTTCAGTCAATTACTGTCATCCTGACAGTCTGTCCATTCTGCTAAATTATCCATGTCCTGTTTCAGTCAATTACTATCATCCTGACTTTCTGTCCATTCTGCGAAACTATCCATGTCCTGTTTCAGTCAATTACTATCATCCTGACTGTCTATCCATTCTGCTAAACTATCAATGTCCTGTTTCAGTCAATTACTATCATTCTGACTGTCTGTCCATTCTGCTAAACTATCCATGTCCTGTTTCAGTCAATTACTATCATTCTGACTGTCTGTCCATTCTGCTAAACTATCAATGTCCTGTTTCAGTCAATTACTATCATCCTGACTGTCTGTCCATTCTGCTAACCTATCAATGTGCTGTTTCAGTCAATTACTGTCATCCTGACAGTCTGTCCATTCTGCTAAATTATCCATGTCCTGTTTCAGTCAATTACTATCATCCTGACTGTCTGTCCATTCTGCGAAACTATCCATGTCCTGTTTCAGTCAATTACTATGATCCTGACTGTCTGTCCATTCTGCGAAACTATCCATGTCCTGTTTCAGTCAATTACTATCATCCTGACTGTATATCCATTCTGCTAAACTATCAATGTCCTGTTTCAGTCAATTACTATCATCCTGACTGTCTGTCCATTCTGCTAAACTATCAATGTCCTATTTCAGTCAATTACTATCATCCTGACTGTCTATCCATTCTGCTAAACTATCAATGTCCTGTTTCAGTCAATTACTATCATCCTGACTGACTGTCCATTCTGTGAAACTATCCATGTCCTGTTTCAGTCAATTACTATCATCCTGACTGTCTATCCATTCTGCTAAACTATCAATGTCCTGTTTCAGTCAATTACTATCATCCTGACTGTCTGTCCATTCTGCTAAACTATCAATGTCCTGTTTCAGTCAATTACTATCATCCTGACTGTCTGTCCATTCTGCTAACCTATCAATGTGCTGTTTCAGTCAATTACTGTCATCCTGACTGTCTGTCCATTCTGCTAAACTATCCATGTCCTGTTTCAGTCAATTACTATCATCCTGACTGTCTGTCCATTCTGCTGACCTATCAATGTGCTGTTTCAGTCAATTACTGTCATCCTGACAGTCTATCCATTCTGCTAAACTATCCATGTCCTGTTTCAGTCAATTACTATCATCTTGACTGTCTGTCCATTCTGCTAAATTATCAAGGTCCTGTTTCAGTCAATTACTATCATCCTGACTGTCTATCCATTCTGCTAAACTATCCATGTCCTGTTTCAGTCAATTACTATCATCCTGACTGTCTATCCATTCTGCTAAACTATCCATGTCCTGTTTCAGTCAATTACTATCATCCTGACTTTCTGTCCATTCTGCGAAACTATCCATGTCCTGTTTCAGTCAATTACTATCATCCTGACTGTCTATCCATTCTGCTAAACTATCAATGTCCTGTTTCAGTCAATTACTATCATCTTGACTGTCTGTCCATTCTGCTAAATTATCAAGGTCCTGTTTCAGTCAATTACTATCATCCTGACTGTCTATCCATTCTGCTAAATTATCAAGGTCCTGTTTCAGTCAATTACTATCATCCTGACTGTCTATCCATTCTGCTAAACTATCCATGTCCTGTTTCAGTCAATTACTATCATCCTGACTTTCTGTCCATTCTGCGAAACTATCCATGTCCTGTTTCAGTCAATTACTATCATCCTGACTGTCTATCCATTCTGCTAAACTATCAATGTCCTGTTTCAGTCAATTACTATCATCCTGACTCTCTGTCCATTCTGCTAAACTATCAATGTCCTATTTCAGTCAATTACTATCATCCTGACTGTCTATCCATTCTGCTAACCTGTCCATGTCCTGTTTCAGTCAATTACTATCATCCTGACTGTCTGTCCATTCTGCTGACCTATCAATGTGCTGTTTCAGTCAATTACTGTCATCCTGACAGTCTATCCATTCTGCTAAACTATCCATGTCCTGTTTCAGTCAATTACTATCATCTTGACTGTCTGTCCATTCTGCTAAATTATCAAGGTCCTGTTTCAGTCAATTACTATCATCCTGACTGTCTCTCCATTCTGCTAAACTATCCAAGCCCTGTTTCAGTCAATTACTATCATCCTGACTCTCTGTCCATTCTGCTAAAGTATCCATGTCCTGTTTCAGTCATTTACTATCATCCTGACAGTCTGCCCATTCTGCTAAACTATCAATGTCCTGTTTCAGTCAATTGCTATCATCCTGACTGTCTATCCATTCTGCTAAACTATCCAAGCCCTGTTTCAGTCAATTACTATCATTCTGACTGTCTGTCCATTCTGCTAAACTATCCATGTCCTGTTTCAGTCCATTACTATCATTCTGACTGTCTGTCCATTCTGCTAAACTATCAATGTCCTGTTTCAGTCAATTACTATCATCCTGACTGTCTATCCATTCTGCTAAACTATCCATGTCCTGTTTCAGTCAATTACTATCATTCTGACTGTCTGTCCATTCTGCTAAACTATCCATGTCCTGTTTCAGTCAATTACTATCATTCTGACTGTCTGTCCATTCTGCTAAACTATCAATTTCCTGTTTCAGTCAATTACTATCATCCTGACTGTCTGTCCATTCTGCTAACCTATCAATGTGCTGTTTCAGTCAATTACTGTCATCCTGACAGTCTGTCCATTCTGCGAGCCTATCCATGTCCTGTTTCAGTCAATTACTATCATCCTGACTGTCTGTCCATTCTGCGAAACTATCCATGTCCTGTTTCAGTCAATTACTATCATCCTGACTGTCTATCCATTCTGCTAAACTATCAATTTCCTGTTTCAGTCAATTACTATCATCCTGACTGTCTGTCCATTCTGCTAAACTATCAATGTCCTATTTCATTCAATTACTATCATCCTGACTGTCTATCCATTCTGCTAAACTATCAATGTCCTGTTTCAGTCAATTACTATCATCCTGACTGACTGTGCATTCTGCGAAACTATCCATGTCCTGTTTCAGTCAATTACTATCATCCTGACTGTCTATCCATTCTGCTAAACTATCAATGTCCTGTTTCAGTCAATTACTATCATCCTGACTGTCTGTCCCTTCTGCTAAACTATCAATGTCCTGTTTCAGTCAATTACTATCATCCTGACTGTCTGTCCATTCTGCTAACCTATCAATGTGCTGTTTCAGTCAATTACTGTCATCCTGACTGTCTGTCCATTCTGCTAAACTATCCATGTCCTGTTTCAGTCAATTACTATCATCCAGACTGTCTGTCCATTCTGCTAAACTATCAATGTCCTATTTCAGACAATTACTATCATCCTGACTGTCTGTCCATTCTGCTAACTAATCAATGTCCTGTTTCAGTCAATTACTGTCATCCTGACTGTCTGTCCATTCTGCTAAACTATCCATGTCCTGTTTCAGTCAATTACTATCATCCTGACTGTCTGTCCATTCTGCTGACCTATCAATGTGCTGTTTCAGTCAATTACTGTCATCCTGACAGTCTATCCATTCTGCTAAACTATCCATGTCCTGTTTCAGTCAATTACTATCATCTTGACTGTCTGTCCATTCTGCTAAATTATCAAGGTCCTGTTTCAGTCAATTACTATCATCCTGACTGTCTGTCCATTCTGCTAACCTATCAATGTCCTGTTTCAGTCAATTACTTTCATCCTGACTGTCTATCCATTCTGCTAACCTAACAAAGTCCTGCTTCAGTCAATTACTATCATACTGACTGTCTGTCTAATCTGCTAAAATATCAATGTCCTGTTTCAGTCAATTACTATCATCCTGACTGTCTGTCCATTCTGCTAAACTATCAATGTCATGTTTCAGTCAATTACTATCATCCTGACAGTCTGTCCATTCTGCTAAACTATCAATGTCCTGTTTCAGTCAATTACTATCATCCTGACTGTCTGTCCATTCTGCTAAACTATCCATGTCCTGTTTCAGTCAATTACTATCATCCTGACTGTCTGTCCATTCTGCTAAACTATCCATGTCCTGTTTCAGTCAATTACTATCATCCTGACTGTCTGTCCATTCTGCTAAACTATCCATGTCCTGTTTCAGTCAATTACTATCATTCTGACTGTCTGTCCATTCTGCTAAACTATCCATGTCCTGTTTCAGTCAATTACTATCATACTGACTGTCTGTCCATTCTGCTAAACTATCAATGTCCTGTTTCAGTCAATTACTATCATCCTGACTGTCTGTCCATTCTGCTGAAATATCAATGTCCTATTTCAGTCAATTACTATCATCCTGACTGTCTGTCCATTCTGCTAAACTATCAATGTCCTGTTTCAGTCAATTACTATCATCCTGACTGTCTATTCATGCTGCTAAACTATCCAAGTCCTGTTTCAGTCATTTACTACCATCCTGACTGTCTATCCATTGTGCTAAATTATCCATGTCCTGTTTCAGTCAATTACAATCATCCTGACTGTCTATCCATTCTGCTAACTTATCCATGTCCTGTTTCAGTCAATTACTATCATCTTGACTGTCTGTCTATTCTGCTAAACTATCAACGTCCTGTTTCAGTCAATTACTATCATCCTGACTGTCTATCCATTCTGCTAAACTATCAATGTCCTGTTTCAGTCAATTACTATCATCCTGACTGTCTATCCATGCTGCTAAACTATCCAAGTCCTGTTTCAGTCAATTACTATCATCCTGACTGTCTGTCCATTCTGCTGAAATATCAATGTCCTGTTTCAGTCAATTACTATCATCCTGACTGTCTGTCCATTCTGCTAAACTGTCAATGTCCTGTTTCAGTCAATTACTATCATCCTGACTGTCTGTCCATTCTGCTAAATTTTCAATGTCCTGTTTCAGTCAATTACTATCATCCTGACTCTCTGTCTAATCTGCTAACCTATCAATGTCCTGTTTCAGTCATTTACTATCAACCTGACTGTCTGTCCATTCTGCTAACCTGTCAATGTCCTGTTTCAGTCAATTACTATCATCCTGACTGTCTATTCATGCTGCTAAACTATCCAAGTCCTGTTTCAGTCATTTACTATCATCCTGACTGTCTGTCCATTCTGCTAAATTATCCATGTCCTGTTTCAGTCATTTACTATCACCCTGACTGTCTGTCCATTCTGCTAAACTATCCATGTCCTGTTTCAGTCATTTACTATCATCCTGACTGTCTGTCAATTCTGCTAAACTATCCATGTCCTGTTTCAGTCAATTACTATCATCCTGACTGTCTGTCCATTCTGCTAAATTATCAATGTCCTGTTTCAGTCAATTACTATCATCCTGACTGTCTATCCATTCTGCTAAACTATCCATGTCCTGTTTCAGTCAATTACTATCATCCTGACTGTCTGTCCATTCTGCTAAATTATCAATGTCCTGTTTCAGTCAATTACTATCATCCTGACTGTCTATCCATTCTGCTAAACTTTCAATGACCTGTTTCAGTCATTTACTATCATCCTGACTCTCTGTCCATTCTGCTAAACTATCAATGTCCTGTTTCAGTCAATTACTATCATCCTGACTGTCTATCCATTCTGCTATACTACCCATGTCCTGCTTCAGTCAATTACTATCATCCTGACTGTCTTCCTTTTCTGCTAAACTATCAATGCCCTGTTTCAGTCAATTACTATCATCCTGACTGTCTTCCTTTTCTGCTAAACTATCCATGTCCTGTTTCAGTCAATTACTATCATACTGACAGTCTGTCCATTCTGCGAAACTATCAATGTCCTGTTTCAGACAATTACTATCATCCTGACTGTCTATCCATTCTGCTAAACTATCCATGTCCTGTTTCAGTCAATTACTATCATTCTGACTGTCTGTCCATTCTGCTAAACTATCCATGTCCTGTTTCAGTCAATTACTATCATCTTGACTGTCTGTCGATTCTGCTAAAATATCAATGTCCTGTTTCAGTCAATTACTATCATCCTGACTGTCTGTCCATTCTGCTAAACTATCAATGTCCTGTTTCATTCAATTACTATCATCCTGACTGTCTGTCCATTCTGCTAAACTATCAATGTCCTGTTTCAGTCAATTACTATCATCCTGACTGTCTGTCCATTCTGCTAAACTACAAATGTCCTGTTTCAGTCAATTACTATCATCCTGACTGTCTGTCCATTCTGCTAAACTATCAATGTCCTGTTTCAGTCAATTACTATCATCCTGACTGTCTGTCCATTCTGCTAAACTATCAATGTCCTGTTTCAGTCAATTACTATCATCCTGACTGTCTGTCCATTCTGCTAAACTATCAATGTCCTGTTTCAGTCAATTACTATCATCCTGACTGTCTGTCCATTCTGCTGAACTATCAATGTCCTGTTTCAGTCAATTACTATCATCCTGACTGTCTGTCCATTCTGCTAAACCGTCAATGTCCTGTTTCAGTCAATTACTATCATC
Source organism: Heterodontus francisci (assembly GCF_036365525.1). Taxonomy (NCBI): domain Eukaryota; kingdom Metazoa; phylum Chordata; class Chondrichthyes; order Heterodontiformes; family Heterodontidae; genus Heterodontus; species Heterodontus francisci. The sequence continues at coordinate 1,145,142 of NW_027140783.1, forward strand.
CTGACTGTCTGTCCATTCTGCTAAATTATCAATGTCCTGTTTCAGTCAATTGCTATCAGCCTGATCCTCTGTCCATTCTAATTATCTATGTCCTGTTTCAGTCAATTATTATCATCCTGACTCTCTGTCCATTCTGCTAAACTATCCATGTCCTGTTTCAGTCATTTACTATCATCCTGACAGTCTGTCCATTCTGCTAAACTATCAATGTCCTGTTTCAGTCAATTACTATCATCCTGACAGTCTGTCCATTCTGCTAAACTATCCATGTCCTGTTTCAGTCAATTACTATCATCCTGACTGTCTGTCCATTCTGCTAAACTATCCATGTCCTGTTTCAGTCAATTACTATCATCCAGACTGTCTGTCCATTCTGCTAAACTATCAATGTCCTATTTCAGACAATTACTATCATCCTGACTGTCTGTCCATTCTGCTAACTAATCAATGTGCTGTTTCAGTCAATTACTGTCATCCTGACTGTCTGTCCATTCTGCTAAACTATCCATGTCCTGTTTCAGTCAATTACTATCATCCTGACTGTCTGTCCATTCTGCTGACCTATCAATGTGCTGTTTCAGTCAATTACTGTCATCCTGACAGTCTATCCATTCTGCTAAACTATCCATGTCCTGTTTCAGTCAATTACTATCATCTTGACTGTCTGTCCATTCTGCTAAATTATCAAGGTCCTGTTTCAGTCAATTACTATCATCCTGACTGTCTGTCCATTCTGCTAACCTATCAATGTCCTGTTTCAGTCAATTACTTTCATCCTGACTGTCTATCCATTCTGCTAACCTAACAAAGTCCTGCTTCAGTCAATTACTATCATACTGACTGTCTGTCCATTCTGCTAAACTATCAATGTCCTGTTTCAGTCAATTACTATCATCCTGACTGTCTGTCCATTCTGCTAAACTATCAATGTCCTGTTTCAGTCAATTACTATCATCCTGACTGTCTGTCCATTCTGCTAAACTACAAATGTCCTGTTTCAGTCAATTACTATCATCCTGACTGTCTGTCCATTCTGCTAAACTATCAATGTCCTGTTTCAGTCAATTACTATCATCCTGACTGTCTGTCCATTCTGCTAAACTATCAATGTCCTGTTTCAGTCAATTACTATCATCCTGACTGTCTGTCCATTCTGCTAAACTATCAATGTCCTGTTTCAGTCAATTACTATCATCCTGACTGTCTGTCCATTCTGCTGAACTATCAATGTCCTGTTTCAGTCAATTACTATCATCCTGACTGTCTGTCCATTCTGCTAAACCGTCAATGTCCTGTTTCAGTCAATTACTATCATCCTGACTGTCTGTCCATTCTGCTAAATTATCAATGTCCTGTTTCAGTCAATTACTATCATCCTGACTCTCTGTCTAATCTGCTAACCTATCAATGTCCTGTTTCAGTCATTTACTATCAACCTGACTGTCTGTGCATTCTGCTAACCTGTCAATGTCCTGTTTCAGTCAATTACTATCATCCTGACTGTCTATTCATGCTGCTAAACTATCCATGTCCTGTTTCAGTCATTTACTATCATCCTGACTGTCTGTCCATTCTGCTAAATTATCCATGTCCTGTTTCAGTCATTTACTATCACCCTGACTGTCTGTCCATTCTGCTAAACTATCCATGTCCTGTTTCAGTCATTTACTATCATCCTGACTGTCTGTCCATTCTGCTAAATTATCAATGTCCTGTTTCAGTCAATTACTATCATCCTGACTGTCTATCCATTCTGCTAAACTATCCATGTCCTGTTTCAGTCAATTACTATCATCCTGACTGTCTGTCCATTCTGCTAAATTATCAATGTCCTGTTTCAGTCAATTACTATCATCCTGACTGTCTATCCATTCTGCTAAACTTTCAATGACCTGTTTCAGTCATTTACTATCATCCTGACTCTCTGTCCATTCTGCTAAACTATCAATGTCCTGTTTCAGTCAATTACTATCATCCTGACTGTCTATCCATTCTGCTATACTACCCATGTCCTGCTTCAGTCAATTACTATCATCCTGACTGTCTTCCTTTTCTGCTAAACTATCAATGCCCTGTTTCAGTCAATTACTATCATCCTGACTGTCTTCCTTTTCTGCTAAACTATCCATGTCCTGTTTCAGTCAATTACTATCATACTGACAGTCTGTCCATTCTGCTAAACTATCAATGTCCTGTTTCAGACAATTACTATCATCCTGACTGTCTATCCATTCTGCTAAACTATCCATGTCCTGTTTCAGTCAATTACTATCATCTTGACTGTCTGTCGATTCTGCTAAACTGTCAATGTCCTATTTCAGACAATAACTATCATCCTGACTGTCTGTCCATTCTGCTAACATATCAATGTGCTGTTTCAGTCAATTACTGTCATCCTGACAGTCTGTCCATTCTGCTAAATTATCCATGTCCTGTTTCAGTCAATTACTATCATCCTGACTGTCTGTCCATTCTGCTAAATTATCCATGTCCTGTTTCCGTCAATTACTATCATCCTGACTGTCTATCCATGCTGCTAAACTATCCATGTCCTGTTTCAGTCAATTACTATCATCCTGACTGTCTATCCATTCTGCTAATCTAACAAAGTCCTGCTTCAGTCAATTACTATCATACTGACTGTCTGTCTAATCTGCTAAAATATCAATGTCCTGTTTCAGTCAATTACTATCATCCTGACTGTCTGTCCATTCTGCTAAACTATCAATGTCCTGTTTCAGTCAATTACTATCATCCTGACTGTCTGTCCATTCTGCTAAACTATCAATGTCCTGTTTCAGTCAATTACTATCATCCTGACTGTCTGTCCTTTCTGCTAAACTATCAATGTCCTGTTTCAGTCATTTACTATCATCCTGACTGTCTGTCCATTCTGCTAAACTATCAATGTCCTGTTTCAGTCAATTACTATCATCCTGACTGTCTGTCCATTCTGCTAAACTATCAATGTCCTGTTTCAGTCAATTACTATCATCCTGACTGTCTGTCCATTCTGCTAAACTATCAATGTCCTGTTTCAGTCAATTACTATCATCCTGACTGTCTGTCCATTCTGCTAAACTATCAATGTCCTGTTTCAGTCAATTACTATCATACTGACTGTCTGTCCATTCTGCTGAACTATCAATGTCCTGTTTCAGTCAATTACTATCATCCTGACTGTCTGTCCATTCTGCTAAACTGTCAATGTCCTGTTTCAGTCAATTACTATCATCCTGACTGTCTGTCCATTCTGCTAAATTATCAATGTCCTGTTTCAGTCAATTGCTATCAGCCTGATCCTCTGTCCATTCTAATTATCTATGTCCTGTTTCAGTCAATTATTATCATCCTGACTCTCTGTCCATTCTGCTAAACTATCCATGTCCTGTTTCAGTCATTTACTATCATCCTGACAGTCTGTCCATTCTGCTAAACTATCAATGTCCTGTTTCAGTCAATTACTATCATCCTGACAGTCTGTCCATTCTGCTAAACTATCAATGTCCTGTTTCAGTCAATTACTATCATCCTGACTGTCTATCCATTCTGCTAAACTATCAATGTCCTGTTTCAGTCAATTACTATCATCCTGACTGTCTATCCATTCTGCTATACTACCCATCTCCTGCTTCAGTCAATTACTATAATCCTGACTGTCTTCCTTTTCTGCTAAACTATCAATGCCCTGTTTCAGTCGATTACTATCATCCTGACTGTCTCTCCATTCTGCTGACCTATCAATGTGCTGTTTCAGTCAATTACTGTCATCCTGACAGTCTATCCATTCTGCTAACCTATCAATGTCCTGTTTCAGTCAATTACTTTCATCCTGACTGTCTATCCATTCTGCTAACCTAACAAAGTCCTGCTTCAGTCAATTACTTTCATACTGACTGTCTGTCTAATCTGCTAAAATATCAATGTCCTGTTTCAGTCAATTACTATCATCCTGACTGTCTGTCCATTCTGCTAAACTATCAATGTCCTGTTTCAGTCAATTACTATCATCCTGACTGTCTGTCCATTCTGCTGAAATATCAATGTCCTGTTTCAGTCAATTACTATCATCCTGACTGTCTGTCCATTCTGCTAAACTGTCAATGTCCTGTTTCAGTCAATTACTATCATCCTGACTGTCTGTCCATTCTGCTAAATTATCAATGTCCTGTTTCAGTCAATTACTATCATCCTGACTCTCTGTCTAATCTGCTAACCTATCAATGTCCTGTTTCAGTCATTTACTATCATCCTGACTGTCTGTCCATTCTGCTAACCTGTCAATGTCCTGTTTCAGTCAATTGCTATCAGCCTGATCCTCTGTCCATTCTAATTATCTATGTCCTGTTTCAGTCAATTATTATCATCCTGACTCTCTGTCCATTCTGCTAAACTATCCATGTCCTGTTTCAGTCATTTACTATCATCCTGACAGTCTGTCCATTCTGCTAAACTATCAATGTCCTGTTTCAGTCATTTACTATCATCCTGACTGTCTGTCCATTCTGCTAAACTATCAATGTCCTGTTTCAGTCAATTACTATCATCCTGACTGTCTGTCCATTCTGCTGACCTATCAATGTGCTGTTTCAGTCAATTACTGTCATCCTGACAGTCTATCCATTCTGCTAAACTATCCATGTCCTGTTTCAGTCATTTACTATCATCCTGACAGTCTGTCCATTCTGCTAAACTATCAATGTCCTGTTTCAGTCAATTACTATCATCCTGACAGTCTGTCCATTCTGCTAAACTATCAATGTCCTGTTTCAGTCAATTACTATCATCCTGACTGTCTATCCATTCTGCTAAACTATCAATGTCCTGTTTCAGTCAATTACTATCATCCTGACTGTCTATCCATTCTGCTATACTACCCATCTCCTGCTTCAGTCAATTACTATAATCCTGACTGTCTTCCTTTTCTGCTAAACTATCAATGCCCTGTTTCAGTCGATTACTATCATCCTGACTGTCTGTCCATTCTGCTGACCTATCAATGTGCTGTTTCAGTCAATTACTGTCATCCTGACAGTCTATCCATTCTGCTAAACTATCCATGTCCTGTTTCAGTCATTTACTATCATCCTGACAGTCTGTCCATTCTGCTAAACTATCAATGTCCTGTTTCAGTCAATTACTATCATCCTGACAGTCTGTCCATTCTGCTAAACTATCAATGTCCTGTTTCAGTCAATTACTTTCATCCTGACTGTCTATCCATTCTGCTAACCTAACAAAGTCCTGCTTCAGTCAATTACTATCATACTGACTGTCTGTCTAATCTGCTAAAATATCAATGTCCTGTTTCAGTCAATTACTATCATCCTGACTGTCTGTCCATTCTGCTGAAATATCAATGTCCTGTTTCAGTCAATTACTATCATCCTGACTGTCTGTCCATTCTGCTAAACTGTCAATGTCCTGTTTCAGTCAATTACTATCATCCTGACTGTCTGTCCATTCTGCTAAATTGTCAATGTCCTGTTTCAGTCAATTACTATCATCCTGACTCTCTGTCTAATCTGCTAACCTATCAATGTCCTGTTTCAGTCAATTACTATCATCCTGACTGTCTGTCCATTCTGCTAATCTGTCAATGTCCTGTTTCAGTCAATTACTATCATCCTGACTGTCTATTCATGCTGCTAAACTAACCAGGTCCTGTTTCAGTCATTTACTATCATCCTGACTGTCTGTCCATTCTGCCAAATTATCCATGTCCTGTTTCAGTCATTTACTATCACCCTGAATGTCTGTCCATTCTGCTAAACTATCCATGTCCTGTTTCAGTCATTTACTATCATCCTGACTGTCTGTCCATTCTGCTAAACTATCAATGTCCTGTTTCAGTCAATTACTATCATCCTGACTGTCTGTCCATTCTGCTAAACTATCAATGTCCTGTTTCAGTCAATTACTATCATCCTGACTGTCTGTCCATTCTGCTAAACTATCAATGTCCTGTTTCAGTCAATTACTATCATCCTGACTGTCTATCCATTCTGCTATACTACCCATCTCCTGCTTCAGTCAATTACTATAATCCTGACTGTCTTCCTTTTCTGCTAAACTATCAATGCCCTGTTTCAGTCGATTACTATCATCCTGACTGTCTGTCCATTCTGCTGACCTATCAATGTGCTGTTTCAGTCAATTACTGTCATCCTGACAGTCTATCCATTCTGCTAAACTATCCATGTCCTGTTTCAGTCAATTACTATCATCTTGACTGTCTGTCCATTCTGCTAAATTATCAAGGTCCTGTTTCAGTCAATTACTATCATCCTGATTGTCTGTCCATTCTGCTAACCTATCAATATCCTGTTTCAGTCAATTACTTTCATCCTGACTGTCTATCCATTCTGCTAACCTAACAAAGTCCTGCTTCAGTCAATTACTATCATACTGACTGTCTGTCTAATCTGCTAAAATATCAATGTCCTGTTTCAGTCAATTACTATCATCCTGACTGTCTGTCCATTCTGCTAAACTATCAATGTCCTGTTTCAGTCAATTACTATCATCCTGACTGTCTGTCCATTCTGCTGAAATATCAATGTCCTGTTTCAGTCAATTACTATCATCCTGACTGTCTATCCATGCTGCTAAACTATCCATGTCCTGTTTCAGTCAATTACTATCATCCTGACTGTCTATCCATTCTGCTAACCTAACAAAGTCCTGCTTCAGTCAATTACTATCATACTGACTGTCTGTCTAATCTGCTAAAATATCAATGTCCTGTTTCAGTCAATTACTATCACCCTGAATGTCTGTCCATTCTGCTAAACTATCCATGTCCTGTTTCAGTCATTTACTATCATCCTGACTGTCTGTCCTTTCTGCTAAACTATCAATTTCCTGTTTCAGTCAATTACTATCATCCTGACTGTCTGTCCATTCTGCTAAACTATCAATGTCCTGTTTCAGTCAATTACTATCATCCTGACTGTCTGTCCATTCTGCTAAACTATCAATGTCCTGTTTCAGTCAATTACTATCATCCTGACTGTCTGTCCATTCTGCTAAACTATCAATTTCCTGTTTCAGTCAATTACTATCATCCTGACTGTCTGTCCATTCTGCTAAACTATCAATGTCCTGTTTCAGTCAATTACTATCATCCTGACTGTCTGTCCATTCTGCTAAACTATCAATGTCCTGTTTCAGTCAATTACTATCATCCTGACTGTCTGTCCATTCTGCTATACTACCCATCTCCTGCTTCAGTCAATTACTATAATCCTGACTGTCTTCCTTTTCTGCTAAACTATCAATGCCCTGTTTCAGTCGATTACTATCATCCTGACTGTCTGTCCATTCTGCTGACCTATCAATGTGCTGTTTCAGTCAATTACTGTCATCCTGACAGTCTATCCATTCTGCTAAACTATCCATGTCCTGTTTCAGTCAATTACTATCATCTTGACTGTCTGTCCATTCTGCTAAATTATCAAGGTCCTGTTTCAGTCAATTACTATCATCCTGACTGTCTGTCCATTCTGCTAACCTATCAATATCCTGTTTCAGTCAATTACTTTCATCCTGACTGTCTATCCATTCTGCTAACCTAACAAAGTCCTGCTTCAGTCAATTACTATCATACTGACTGTCTGTCTAATCTGCTAAAATATCAATGTCCTGTTTCAGTCAATTACTATCATCCTGACTGTCTGTCCATTCTGCTAAACTATCAATGTCCTGTTTCAGTCAATTACTATCATCCTGACTGTCTGTCCATTCTGCTGAAATATCAATGTCCTGTTTCAGTCAATTACTATCATCCTGACTGTCTATCCATGCTGCTAAACTATCCATGTCCTGTTTCAGTCAATTACTATCATCCTGACTGTCTATCCATTCTGCTAACCTAACAAAGTCCTGCTTCAGTCAATTACTATCATACTGACTGTCTGTCTAATCTGCTAAAATATCAATGTCCTGTTTCAGTCAATTACTATCATCCTGACTGTCTATCCATTCTGCTAAACTTTCAATGACCTGTTTCAGTCATTTACTATCATCCTGACTCTCTGTCCATTCTGCTAAACTATCAATGTCCTGTTTCAGTCAATTACTATCATCCTGACTGTCTATCCATTCTGCTATACTACCCATGTCCTGCTTCAGTCAATTACTATCATCCTGACTGTCTTCCTTTTCTGCTAAACTATCAATGCCCTGTTTCAGTCAATTACTATCATCCTGACTGTCTTCCTTTTCTGCTAAACTATCCATGTCCTGTTTCAGTCAATTACTATCATCTTGACTGTCTGTCGATTCTGCTAAACTGTCAATGTCCTATTTCAGACAATAACTATCATCCTGACTGTCTGTCCATTCTGCTAACATATCAATGTGCTGTTTCAGTCAATTACTGTCATCCTGACAGTCTGTCCATTCTGCTAAATTATCCATGTCCTGTTTCAGTCAATTACTATCATCCTGACTGTCTGTCCATTCTGCTAAATTATCCATGTCCTGTTTCCGTCAATTACTATCATCCTGACTGTCTATCCATGCTGCTAAACTATCCATGTCCTGTTTCAGTCAATTACTATCATCCTGACTGTCTATCCATTCTGCTAACCTAACAAAGTCCTGCTTCAGTCAATTACTATCATACTGACTGTCTGTCTAATCTGCTAAAATATCAATGTCCTGTTTCAGTCAATTACTATCATCCTGACTGTCTGTCCATTCTGCTAAACTGTCAATGTCCTGTTTCAGTCAATTACTATCATCCTGACTGTCTGTCCATTCTGCTAAATTATCAATGTCCTGTTTCAGTCAATTGCTATCAGCCTGATCCTCTGTCCATTCTAATTATCTATGTCCTGTTTCAGTCAATTATTATCATCCTGACTCTCTGTCCATTCTGCTAAACTATCCATGTCCTGTTTCAGTCATTTACTATCATCCTGACAGTCTGTCCATTCTGCTAAACTATCAATGTCCTGTTTCAGTCAATTACTATCATCCTGACAGTCTGTCCATTCTGCTAAACTATCAATGTCCTGTTTCAGTCAATTACTATCATCCTGACTGTCTATCCATTCTGCTAAACTATCAATGTCCTGTTTCAGTCAATTACTATCATCCTGACTGTCTATCCATTCTGCTAAACTATCAATGTCCTGTTTCAGTCAATTACTATCATCCTGACTGTCTATCCATTCTGCTAAACTATCAATGTCCTGTTTCAGTCAATTACTATCATCCTGACTGTCTATCCATTCTGCTATACTACCCATCTCCTGCTTCAGTCAATTACTATAATCCTGACTGTCTTCCTTTTCTGCTAAACTATCAATGCCCTGTTTCAGTCGATTACTATCATCCTGACTGTCTTCCTTTTCTGCTAAACTATCCATGTCCTGTTTTAGTCAATTACTATCATCCTGACAGTCTGTCCATTCTGCTAAACTATCAATGTCCTGTTTCAGACAATTACTATCATCCTGACTGTCTATCCATTCTGCTAAACTATCCATGTCCTGTTTCAGTCAATTACTATCATTCTGACTGTCTGTCCATTCTGCTAAACTATCCATGTCCTGTTTCAGTCAATTACTATCATCTTGACTGTCTGTCGATTCTGCTAAACTGTCAATGTCCTATTTCAGACAATAACTATCATCCTGCCTGTCTGTCCATTCTGCTAACATATCAATGTGCTGTTTCAGTCAATTACTGTCATCCTGACAGTCTGTCCATTCTGCTAAATTATCCATGTCCTGTTTCAGTCAATTACTATCATCCTGACTGTCTATCCATTCTGCTAACCTAACAAAGTCCTGCTTCAGTCAATTACTATCATACTGACTGTCTGTCTAATCTGCTAAAATATCAATGTCCTGTTTCAGTCAATTACTATCATCCTGACTGTCTGTCCATTCTGCTAAACTGTCAATGTCCTGTTTCAGTCAATTACTATCATCCTGACTGTCTGTCCATTCTGCTAAATTATCAATGTCCTGTTTCAGTCAATTGCTATCAGCCTGATCCTCTGTCCATTCTAATTATCTATGTCCTGTTTCAGTCAATTATTATCATCCTGACTCTCTGTCCATTCTGCTAAACTATCCATGTCCTGTTTCAGTCATTTACTATCATCCTGACAGTCTGTCCATTCTGCTAAACTATCAATGTCCTGTTTCAGTCAATTACTATCATCCTGACAGTCTGTCCATTCTGCTAAACTATCAATGTCCTGTTTCAGTCAATTACTATCATCCTGACTGTCTATCCATTCTGCTAAACTATCAATGTCCTGTTTCAGTCAATTACTATCATCCTGACTGTCTATCCATTCTGCTAAACTATCAATGTCCTGTTTCAGTCAATTACTATCATCCTGACTGTCTATCCATTCTGCTAAACTATCAATGTCCTGTTTCAGTCAATTACTATCATCCTGACTGTCTATCCATTCTGCTATACTACCCATCTCCTGCTTCAGTCAATTACTATAATCCTGACTGTCTTCCTTTTCTGCTAAACTATCAATGCCCTGTTTCAGTCGATTACTATCATCCTGACTGTCTTCCTTTTCTGCTAAACTATCCATGTCCTGTTTTAGTCAATTACTATCATCCTGACAGTCTGTCCATTCTGCTAAACTATCAATGTCCTGTTTCAGACAATTACTATCATCCTGACTGTCTATCCATTCTGCTAAACTATCCATGTCCTGTTTCAGTCAATTACTATCATTCTGACTGTCTGTCCATTCTGCTAAACTATTCATGTCCTGTTTCAGTCAATTACTATCATCTTGACTGTCTGTCGATTCTGCTAAACTGTCAATGTCCTATTTCAGACAATAACTATCATCCTGCCTGTCTGTCCATTCTGCTAACATATCAATGTGCTGTTTCAGTCAATTACTGTCATCCTGACAGTCTGTCCATTCTGCTAAATTATCCATGTCCTGTTTCAGTCAATTACTATCATCCTGACTGTCTGTCCATTCTGCTAAATTATCCATGTCCTGTTTCAGTCAATTACTATCATCCTGACTGTCTATCCATGCTGCTAAACTATCCATGTCCTGTTTCAGTCAATTACTATCATCCTGACTGTCTGTCCATTCTGCTATACTACCCATCTCCTGCTTCAGTCAATTACTATAATCCTGACTGTCTTCCTTTTCTGCTAAACTATCAATGCCCTGTTTCAGTCGATTACTATCATCCTGACTGTCTTCCTTTTCTGCTAAACTATCCATGTCCTGTTTTAGTCAATTACTATCATCCTGACAGTCTGTCCATTCTGCTAAACTATCAATGTCCTGTTTCAGACAATTACTATCATCCTGACTGTCTATCCATTCTGCTAAACTATCCATGTCCTGTTTCAGTCAATTACTATCATTCTGACTGTCTGTCCATTCTGCTAAACTATCCATGTCCTGTTTCAGTCAATTACTATCATCTAGACTGTCTGTCGATTCTGCTAAACTGTCAATGTCCTATTTCAGCCAATAACTATCATCCTGACTGTCTGTCCATTCTGCTAACATATCAATGTGCTGTTTCAGTCAATTACTGTCATCCTGACAGTCTGTCCATTCTGCTAAATTATCCATGTCCTGTTTCAGTCAATTACTATCATCCTGACTGTCTGTCCATTCTGCTAAATTATCCATGTCCTGTTTCAGTCAATTACTATCATCCTGACTGTCTATCCATGCTGCTAAACTATCCATGTCCTGTTTCAGTCAATTACTATCATCCTGACTGTCTATCCATTCTGCTAAATTATCAAGGTCCTGTTTCAGTCAATTACTATCATCCTGACTGTCTATCCATTCTGCTAACCTATCCATGTCCTGTTTCAGTCAATTACTATCATCCTGACTGTCTATCCATTCTGCTAACCTAACAAAGTCCTGCTTCAGTCAATTACTATCATACTGACTGTCTGTCTAATCTGCTAAAATATCAATGTCCTGTTTCAGTCAATTACTATCATCCTGACTGTCTGTCCATTCTGCTAAACTGTCAATGTCCTGTTTCAGTCAATTACTATCATCCTGACTGTCTGTCCATTCTGCTAAATTATCAATGTCCTGTTTCAGTCAATTGCTATCAGCCTGATCCTCTGTCCATTCTAATTATCTATGTCCTGTTTCAGTCAATTATTATCATCCTGACTCTCTGTCCATTCTGCTAAACTATCCATGTCCTGTTTCAGTCAATTACTATCATCCTGACAGTCTGTCCATTCTGCTAAACTATCAATGTCCTGTTTCAGTCAATTACTATCATCCTGACAGTCTGTCCATTCTGCTAAACTATCAATGTCCTGTTTCAGTCAATTACTATCATCCTGACTGTCTATCCATTCTGCTAAACTATCCATGTCCTGTTTCAGTCAATTACTATCATCCTGACTGTCTGTCCATTCTGCTAAATTATCCATGTCCTGTTTCAGTCAATTACTATCATCCTGACTGTCTGTCCATTCTGCGAACCTATCAATGTCCTGTTTCAGTCAATTACTATCATCCTGACTCTCTGTCTAATCTGCTAACCTATCAATGTCCTGTTTCAGTCATTTACTATCAACCTGACTGTCTGTCCATTCTGCTAACCTGTCAATGTCCTGTTTCAGTCAATTACTATCATCCTGACTGTCTATTCATGCTGCTAAACTATCCAAGTCCTGTTTCAGTCATTTACTATCATCCTGACTGTCTATCCATTCTGCTAAATTATCCATGTCCTGTTTCAGTCAATTACAATCATCCTGACTGTCTATCCATTCTGCTAACTTATCCATGTCCTGTTTCAGTCAATTACTATCATCTTGACTGTCTGTCCATTCTGCTAAACTAACAATGTCCTGTTTCAGTCAATTACTATCATCCTGACTGTCTGTCCATTCTGCTAAACTATCAACGTCCTGTTTCAGTCAATTACTATCATCCTGACTGTCTATCCATTCTGCTAAACTATCAATGTCCTGTTTCAGTCAATTACTATCATCCTGACTGTCTATCCATGCTGCTGAACTATCCAAGTCCTGTTTCAGTCAATTACTATCATCCTGACTGTCTGTCCATTCTGCTAAACTATCAATGTCCTGTTTCAGTCAATTACTATCATCCTGACTGTCTATCCATGCTGCTGAACTATCCAAGTCCTGTTTCAGTCAATTACTATCATCCTGACTGTCTGTCCATTCTGCTAAACTATCAATGGCCTGTTTCAGTCAATTGCTATCATCCTGACTGTCTGTCCATTCTGCTAAACTATCAATGTCCTGTTTCAGTCAATTACTATCATCCTGACTGTCTATCCATTCTGCTAAACTATCCATGTCCTGTTTCAGTCAATTACTATCATCCTGACTGTCTGTCCATTCTGCTAACCTATCAATGTGCTGTTTCAGTCAATTACTGTCATCCTGACTGTCTGTCCATTCTGCTAAACTATCAATGTCCTGTTTCAGTCAATTACTATCATCCTGACTGTCTATCCATGCTGCTGAACTATCCAAGTCCTGTTTCAGTCAATTACTATCATCCTGACTGTCTATCCATTCTGCTAAACTATCAATGTCCTGTTTCAGTCAATTACTATCATCCTGACTGTCTATCCATGCTGCTGAACTATCCAAGTCCTGTTTCAGTCAATTACTATCATCCTGACTGTCTGTCCATTCTGCTAAACTATCAATGTCCTGTTTCAGTCAATTACTATCATCCTGACTGTCTATCCATTCTGCTAAACTATCAATGTCCTGTTTCAGTCAATTACTATCATCCTGACTCTCTGTCCATTCTGCTAAACTATCAATGTCCTGTTTCAGTCAATTACTATCATCCTGACTGTCTATCCATGCTGCTGAACTATCCAAGTCCTGTTTCAGTCAATTACAATCATCCTGACTGTCTGTCCATTCTGCTAAACTATCAATGTCCTGTTTCAGTCAATTACTATCATCCTGACTGTCTATCCATTCTGCTAAACTATCAATGTCCTGTTTCAGTCAATTACTATCATCCTGACTCTCTGTCCATTCTGCTAAACTATCAATGTCCTGTTTCAGTCAATTACTATCATCCTGACTGTCTGTCCATTCTGCTAACCTAACAAAGTCCTGCTTCAGTCAATTACTATCATACTGACTGTCTGTCTAATCTGCTAAAATATCAATGTCCTGTTTCAGTCAATTACTATCATCCTGACTGTCTGTCCATTCTGCTAAACTGTCAATGTCCTGTTTCAGTCAATTACTATCATCCTGACTGTCTGTCCATTCTGCTAAATTATCAATGTCCTGTTTCAGTCAATTGCTATCAGCCTGATCCTCTGTCCATTCTAATTATCTATGTCCTGTTTCAGTCAATTATTATCATCCTGACTCTCTGTCCATTCTGCTAAACTATCCATGTCCTGTTTCAGTCATTTACTATCATCCTGACAGTCTGTCCATTCTGCTAAACTATCAATGTCCTGTTTCAGTCAATTACTATCATCCTGACAGTCTGTCCATTCTGCTAAATTATCCATGTCCTGTTTCAGTCAATTACTATCATCCTGACTGTCTATCCATTCTGCTAAACTATCCATGTCCTGTTTCAGTCAATTACTATCATCCTGACTGTCTGTCCATTCTGCTAAATTATCCATGTCCTGTTTCAGTCAATTACTATCATCCTGACTGTCTGTCCATTCTGCGAACCTATCAATGTCCTGTTTCAGTCAATTACTATCATCCTGACTCTCTGTCTAATCTGCTAACCTATCAATGTCCTGTTTCAGTCATTTACTATCAACCTGACTGTCTGTCCATTCTGCTAACCTGTCAATGTCCTGTTTCAGTCAATTACTATCATCCTGACTGTCTATTCATGCTGCTAAACTATCCAAGTCCTGTTTCAGTCATTTACTATCATCCTGACTGTCTATCCATTCTGCTAAATTATCCATGTCCTGTTTCAGTCAATTACAATCATCCTGACTGTCTATCCATTCTGCTAACTTATCCATGTCCTGTTTCAGTCAATTACTATCATCTTGACTGTCTGTCCATTCTGCTAAACTAACAATGTCCTGTTTCAGTCAATTACTATCATCCTGACTGTCTGTCCATTCTGCTAAACTATCAACGTCCTGTTTCAGTCAATTACTATCATCCTGACTGTCTATCCATTCTGCTAAACTATCAATGTCCTGTTTCAGTCAATTACTATCATCCTGACTGTCTATCCATGCTGCTGAACTATCCAAGTCCTGTTTCAGTCAATTACTATCATCCTGACTGTCTGTCCATTCTGCTAAACTATCAATGTCCTGTTTCAGTCAATTACTATCATCCTGACTGTCTATCCATGCTGCTGAACTATCCAAGTCCTGTTTCAGTCAATTACTATCATCCTGACTGTCTGTCCATTCTGCTAAACTATCAATGTCCTGTTTCAGTCAATTGCTATCATCCTGACTGTCTGTCCATTCTGCTAAACTATCAATGTCCTGTTTCAGTCAATTACTATCATCCTGACTGTCTATCCATTCTGCTAAACTATCCATGTCCTGTTTCAGTCAATTACTATCATCCTGACTGTCTGTCCATTCTGCTAACCTATCAATGTGCTGTTTCAGTCAATTACTGTCATCCTGACTGTCTGTCCATTCTGCTAAACTATCAATGTCCTGTTTCAGTCAATTACTATCATCCTGACTGTCTATCCATGCTGCTGAACTATCCAAGTCCTGTTTCAGTCAATTACTATCATCCTGACTGTCTATCCATTCTGCTAAACTATCAATGTCCTGTTTCAGTCAATTACTATCATCCTGACTGTCTATCCATGCTGCTGAACTATCCAAGTCCTGTTTCAGTCAATTACTATCATCCTGACTGTCTGTCCATTCTGCTAAACTATCAATGTCCTGTTTCAGTCAATTACTATCATCCTGACTGTCTGTCCATTCTGCTAAACTATCAATGTCCTGTTTCAGTCAATTACTATCATCCTGACTGTCTATCCATTCTGCTAAACTATCCATGTCCTGTTTCAGTCAATTACTATCATCCTGACTGTCTGTCCATTCTGCTAACCTATCAATGTGCTGTTTCAGTGAATTACTGTCATCCTGACTGTCTGTCCATTCTGCTAAACTATCCATGTCCTGTTTCAGTCAATTACTATCATCCAGACTGTCTGTCCATTCTGCTAAACTATCAATGTCCTATTTCAGACAATTACTATCATCCTGACTGTCTGTCCATTCTGCTAACTAATCAATGTGCTGTTTCAGTCAATTACTGTCATCCTGACTGTCTGTCCATTCTGCTGAACTATCCATGTCCTGTTTCAGTCAATTACTATCATCCTGACTGTCTGTCCATTCTGCTGACCTATCAATGTCCTGTTTCAGTCAATTACTGTCATCCTGACAGTCTATCCATTCTGCTAAACTATTCCTGTCCTGTTTCAGTCAATTACTATCATCTTGACTGTCTGTCCATTCTGCTAAATTATCAAGGTCCTGCTTCAGTCAATTACTATCATACTGACTGTCTGTCTAATCTGCTAAAATATCAATGTCCTGTTTCAGTCAATTACTATCATCCTGACTGTCTGTCCATTCTGCTAAACTATCAATGTCCTGTTTCAGTCAATTACTATCATCCTGACAGTCTGTCCATTCTGCTGAAATATCAATGTCCTGTTTCAGTCAATTACTATCATCCTGACTGTCTGTCCATTCTGCTAAACTGTCAATGTCCTGTTTCAGTCAATTACTATCATCCTGACTGTCTGTCCATTCTGCTAAATTATCAATGTCCTGTTTCAGTCAATTACTATCATCCTGACTCTCTGTCTAATCTGCTAACCTATCAATGTCCTGTTTCAGTCCTTTACTATCAACCTGACTGTCTGTCCATTCTGCTAACCTGTCAATGTCCTGTTTCAGTCAATTACTATCATCCTGACTGTCTATTCATGCTGCTAAACTATCCAAGTCCTGTTTCAGTCATTTACTATCATCCTGACTGTCTGTCCATTCTGCTAAATTATCCATGTCCTGTTTCAGTCATTTACTATCACCCTGACTGTCTGTCCATTCTGCTAAACTATCCATGTCCTGTTTCAGTCATTTACTATCACCCTGACTGTCTGTCCATTCTGCTAAACTATCCATGTCCTGTTTCAGTCAATTACTATCATCCTGACTGTCTGTCCATTCTGCTAAATTATCAATGTCCTGTTTCAGTCTATTACTATCATTCTGACTGTCTGTCCATTCTGCTAAACTATCCATGTCCTGTTTCAGTCAATTACTATCATCCTGACTGTCTGTCCATTCTGCTAAATTATCAAGGTCCTGTTTCAGTCAATTACGATCATCCTGACTGTCTGTCCATTCTGCTAAACTATCAATGTCCTGTTTCAGTCAATTACTATCATCCTGACTGTCTGTCCATTCTGCTAAACTATCAATGTCCTGTTTCAGTCAATTACTATCATCCTGACTGTCTATCCATTCTGCTAAACTGTCAATGTCCTGTTTCAGTCAATTACTATCATCCTGACTGTCTGTCCATTCTGCTGAACTATCAATGTCCTGTTTCAGTCAATTACTATCATCCTGACTGTCTGTCCATTCTGCTAAACTGTCAATGTCCTGTTTCAGTCAATTACTATCATCCTGACTGTCTGTCCATTCTGCTAAATTATCAATGTCCTGTTTCAGTCAATTGCTATCAGCCTGATCCTCTGTCCATTCTAATTATCTATGTCCTGTTTCAGTCAATTATTATCATCCTGACTCTCTGTCCATTCTGCTAAACTATCCATGTCCTGTTTCAGTCATTTACTATCATCCTGACAGTCTGTCCATTCTGCTAAACTATCAATGTCCTGTTTCAGTCAATTACTATCATCCTGACAGTCTGTCCATTCTGCTAAACTATCAATGTCCTGTTTCAGTCAATTACTATCATCCTGACTGTCTATCCATTCTGCTAAACTATCAATGTCCTGCTTCAGTCAATTACTATAATCCTGACTGTCTTCCTTTTCTGCTAAACTATCCATGTCCTGTTTTAGTCAATTACTATCATCCTGACAGTCTGTCCATTCTGCTAAACTATCAATGTCCTGTTTCAGACAATTACTATCATCCTGACTGTCTATCCATTCTGCTAAACTATCCATGTCCTGTTTCAGTCAATTACTATCATTCTGACTGTCTGTCCATTCTGCTAAACTATCCATGTCCTGTTTCAGTCAATTACTATCATCTTGACTGTCTGTCGATTCTGCTAAACTGTCAATGTCCTATTTCAGACAATAACTATCATCCTGACTGTCTGTCCATTCTGCTAACATATCAATGTGCTGTTTCAGTCAATTACTGTCATCCTGACAGTCTGTCCATTCTGCTAAATTATCCATGTCCTGTTTCAGTCAATTACTATCATCCTGACTGTCTGTCCATTCTGCTAAATTATCAAGGTCCTGTTTCAGTCAATTACTATCATCCTGACTGTCTATCCATTCTGCTAACCTATCCATGTCCTGTTTCAGTCAATTACTATCATCCTGACTGTCTATCCATTCTGCTAACCTAACAAAGTCCTGCTTAGTCAATTACTATCATACTGACTGTCTGTCTAATCTGCTAAAATATCAATGTCCTGTTTCAGTCAATTACTATCATCCTGACTGTCTGTCCATTCTGCTAAACTATCAATGTCCTGTTTCAGTCAATTACTATCATCCTGACTGTCTGTCCATTCTGCTAAACTATCAATGTCCTGTTTCAGTCAATTACTATCATCCTGACTGTCTATCCATTCTGCTGAACTATCAATGTCCTGTTTCAGTCAATTACTATCATCCTGACTGTCTGTCCATTCTGCTAAACTGTCAATGTCCTGTTTCAGTCAATTACTATCATCCTGACTGTCTGTCCATTCTGCTAAATTATCAATGTCCTGTTTCAGTCAATTGCTATCAGCCTGATCCTCTGTCCATTCTAATTATCTATGTCCTGTTTCAGTCAATTATTATCATCCTGACAGTCTGTCCATTCTGCTAAACTATCAATGTCCTGTTTCAGTCAATTACTATCATCCTGACAGTCTGTCCATTCTGCTAAACCATCAATGTCCTGTTTCAGTCAATTACTATCATCCTGACTGTCTATCCATTCTGCTAAACTATCCATGTCCTGTTTCAGTCAATTACTATCATCCTGACTGTCTGTCCATTCTGCTAAATTATCCATGTCCTGTTTCAGTCAATTACTATCATCCTGACTGTCTATCCATGCTGCTAAACTATCCATGTCCTGTTTCAGTCAATTACTATCATCCTGACTGTCTGTCCATTCTGCTAACCTATCAATGTCCTGTTTCAGTCAATTAATATCATCCTGACTGTCTGTCCATTCTGCTAAACTATCAACGTCCTGTTTCAGTCAATTACTATCATCCTGACTGTCTATCCATTCTGCTAAACTATCAATGTCCTGTTTCAGTCAATTACTATCATCCTGACTGTCTATCCATGCTGCTGAACTATCCAAGTCCTGTTTCAGTCAATTACTATCATCCTGACTGTCTGTCCATTCTGCTAAACTATCAATGTCCTGTTTCAGTCAATTACTATCATCCTGACTGTCTATCCATTCTGCTAAACTATCCATGTCCTGTTTCAGTCAATTACTATCATCCTGACTGTCTGTCCATTCTGCTAAATTATCCATGTCCTGTTTCAGTCATTTACTATCATCCTGACTGTCTATCCATTCTGCTAAATTATCTATGTCCTGTTTCAGTCAATTACTATCATCCTGACTGTCTATCCATTCTGCTAAACTATCCATGTCCTGTTTCATTCAATTACTATCATCCTGACTGTCTGTCCATTCTGCTAAACTATCCATGTCCTGTTTCAGACAATTACTATCATTCTGACTGTCTGTCCATTCTGCTAATGTATCCATGTCCTGTTTCAGTCAATTACTATCATCCTGACTGTCTATCCATTCTGCTAAACTATCCATGTCCTGTTTCAGTCAATTACTATCATTCTGACTGTCTGTCCATTCTGCTAAACTATCCATGTCCTGTTTCAGTCAATTACTATCATTCTGACTGTCTGTCCATTCTGCTAAACTATCCATGTCCTGTTTCAGTCAATGACTATCATTCTGATTGTCTGTCCATTCTGCTAAACTATCCATGTCCTGTTTCAGTCAATTACTATCATCTTGACTGTCTATCCATTCTGCTAAACTATCCATGTCCTGTTTCAGTCAATTACTATCATCTTGACTGTCTGTCCATTCTGCTAAACTATCAATGTCCTGTTTCAGTCAATTACTATCATCCTGACTGTCTATCCATTCTGCTAAATTATCCATGTCCTGTTTCAGTCAATTACTATCATCCTGACTGTCTATCCATTCTGCTAAATTATCCATGTCCTGTTTCAGTCAATTACTATCATCCTGACTGTCTGTCCATTCTGCTAAACTATCAATGTCCTGCTTCAGTCAATTACTATCATCCTGACTGTCTGTCCATTCTGCTAAATTATCCATGTCCTGTTTCAGTCAATTACTATCATCCTGACTGTCTGTCCATTCTGCTAAACTATCAATGTCCTGTTTCAGTCAATTACTATCATCCTGACTGTCTGTCCATTCTGCTAAATTATCCATGTCCTGTTTCAGACAATAACTATCACCCTGACTGTCTGTCCATTCTGCTAAACTTTCAATGTCCTGTTTCAGTCAATTACTATCATCCTGACTGTCTGTCCATTCTGCTAAACAATCCATGTCCTGTTTCAGTCAATTACTATCATCCTGACTGTCTGTCCATTCTGCTAAACTATCAATGTCCTGTTTCAGTCAATTACTATCATCCTGACTGTCTGTCCATTCTGCTAAACTATCAATGTCCTGTTTCAGTCAATTACTATCATTCTGACTGTCTGTCCATTCTGCTAAACTATCCATGTCCTGTTTCAGTCAATTACTATCATCTTGACTGTCTGTCCATTCTGCTAAACTATCAATGTCCTATTTCAGACAATAACTATCATTCTGACTGTCTCTCCATTCTGCTAAACTATCAATGTCCTGTTTCAGTCAATTACTATCATCCTGACTGTCTGTCCATTCTGCTAAACTAACCATGTCCTGTTTCAGTCAATTACTATCAGCCTGACTGTCTGTCCATTCTGCTAAACTATCCTAAGTCCAGTTTCAGTCAATTACTATCATCCTGACTGTCTGTCCATTCTGCTAAATTATCCATGTCCTGTTTCAGTCAATTACTATCATCCTGACTGTCTGTCCATTCTGCTAAACTATCAATGTCCTGTTTCAGTCAATTACTATCATCCTGACTGTCTGTCTGTCCATTCTGCTAAACTATCCATGTCCTGTTTCAGTCAATTACTATCATCCTGACTGTCTATCCATTCTGCTAACCTATTAATGTCCTGTTTCAGTCAATTACTATCATCCTGACTGTCTGTCCATTCTGCTAAACTATCCATGTCCTGTTTCAGTCAAATACTGTCATCCTGACTGTCTGTCCATTCTGCTAAACTATCAATGTCCTGTTTCAGTCAATTACTATCATCCGGACTGTCTGTCCATTCTGCTAAACTATCAATGTCCTGTTTCAGTCAATTACTATCATCCGGACTGTCTGTCCATTCTGCTAAACTATCAATGTCCTGTTTCAGTCAATTACTATCATCCTGACTGTCTGTCCATTCTGCTAAACTATCCATGTCCTGTTTTAGTCAATGACTATCATCCTGACTCGCTGTCTAATCTGCTAACCTGTCAATGTCCTGTTTCAGTCAATTACTATCATCCTGACTGTCTATTCATGCTGCTAAACTATCCATGTCCTGTTTCAGTCATTTACTATCATCCTGACTGTCTGTCCATTCTGCTAAATTATCCATGTCCTGTTTCAGTCATTTACTATCATCCTGACTGTCTGTCCATTCTGCTAAACTATCCATGTCCTGTTTCAGTCAATTACTATCATCCTGACTGTCTGTCCATTCTGCTAAATTATCCATGTCCTGTTTCAGTCAATTACTATCATCCTGACTGTCTGTCCATTCTGCTAAACTATCAATGTCCTGTTTCAGTCAATTACTATCATTCTGACTGTCTGTCCATTCTGCTAAACTATCCATGTCCTGTTTCAGTCAATTACTATCATCTTGACTGTCTGTCCATTCTGCTAAACTATCAATGTCCTATTTCAGACAATAACTATCATTCTGACTGTCTCTCCATTCTGCTAAACTATCAATGTCCTGTTTCAGTCAATTACTATCATCCTGACTGTCTGTCCATTCTGCTAAACTAACCATGTCCTGTTTCAGTCAATTACTATCAGCCTGACTGTCTGTCCATTCTGCTAAACTATCCTAAGTCCAGTTTCAGTCAATTACTATCATCCTGACTGTCTGTCCATTCTGCTAAATTATCCATGTCCTGTTTCAGTCAATTACTATCATCCTGACTGTCTGTCCATTCTGCTAAACTATCAATGTCCTGTTTCAGTCAATTACTATCATCCTGACTGTCTGTCTGTCCATTCTGCTAAACTATCCATGTCCTGTTTCAGTCAATTACTATCATCCTGACTGTCTATCCATTCTGCTAACCTATTAATGTCCTGTTTCAGTCAATTACTATCATCCTGACTGTCTGTCCATTCTGCTAAACTATCCATGTCCTGTTTCAGTCAAATACTGTCATCCTGACTGTCTGTCCATTCTGCTAAACTATCAATGTCCTGTTTCAGTCAATTACTATCATCCGGACTGTCTGTCCATTCTGCTAAACTATCAATGTCCTGTTTCAGTCAATTACTATCATCCGGACTGTCTGTCCATTCTGCTAAACTATCAATGTCCTGTTTCAGTCAATTACTATCATCCTGACTGTCTGTCCATTCTGCTAAACTATCCATGTCCTGTTTTAGTCAATGACTATCATCCTGACTCGCTGTCTAATCTGCTAACCTGTCAATGTCCTGTTTCAGTCAATTACTATCATCCTGACTGTCTGTCCATTCTGCGAAACTATCAATGTCCTGTTTCAGTCAATTACTATCATCCTGACTGTCTGTCCATTCTGCGAAACTATCAATGTCCTGTTTCAGTCAATTACTATCATCCTGACTGTCTGTCCATTCTGCTAATCTATCAATGTCCTGTTTCAGTCAATTACTATCATCCTGCCTGTCTATCCATTCTGCTAAACTATCCATGTCCTGTTTCAGTCAATTACTATCATCCTGACTGTCTGTCCATTCTGCGAAACTATCAATGTCCTGTTTCAGTCAATTACTATCATCCTGCCTGTCTATCCATTCTGCTAAACTATCCATGTCCTGTTTCAGTCAATTACTATCATCCTGACTGTCTGTCCATACTGCTAAACTATCAATGTCCTATTTCAGTCAATTACTATCATCCTGACTCTCTGTCCATTCGGCTAACCTATCAATGTCCTGTTTCAGTCAATTACTATCATCCTGACTGTCTGTCCATTCTGCTATCCTATCAATGTCCTGTTTCAGTCAATTACTATAATTCTGACTGTCTGTCCATTCTGCTAACCTATCAATGTCCTGTTTCAGTCAATGACTATCATCCTGACTGTCTGTCCATTCTGCTAAACAATCAATGTCCTGTTTCAGTCAATTACTATCATCCTGACTGTCTGTCCATTCTGCTAAACTATCAATGTCCTGTTTCAGTCAATTACTATCATCCTGACTGTCTGTCCATTCTGCTAAACTATCAATGTCCTGTTTCAGTCAATTACTATCATCCTGACTGTCTGTCCATTCTGCTAAACTATCCATGTCCTGTTTCAGTCAATTACTATCATCCTGACTGTCTATCCATTCTGCTAAACTATCCATGTCCTGTTTCAGTCAATTACTATCATCCTGACTGCCTGTCCATTCTGCTAAACTATCAATGTCCTGTTTCAGTCAATTACTATCATCCTGACTGTCTGTCCATTCTGCTAAACTATCCATGTCCTGTTTCAGTCAATTACTATCATCCTGACTGTCTATCCATTCTGCTAAACTATCCATGTCCTGTTCCAGTCAATTACTATCATCCTGACTGTCTGTCCATTCTGCGAAACTATCAATGTCATATTTCAGTCAATTACTATCATCCTGACTGTCTGTCCATTCTGCTAAACTATCCAAGTCCTGTTTCAGTCAATTACTATCATCCTGACTGTCTGTCCATTCTGCTAAACTATCAATGTCCTATTTCAGTCAATTACTATCATCCTGACTCTCTGTCCATTCGGCTAACGTATCAATGTCCTGTTTCAGTCAATTACTATCATTCTGACTGTCTGTCCATTCGGCTAACGTATCAATGTCCTGTTTCAGTCAATTATTATCATCCTGACTGTCTGTCCATTCTGCTAAACAATCAATGTCCTGTTTCAGTCAATTACTATCATCCTGACTGTCTGTCCATTCTGCTAAACTATCAATGTCCTGTTTCAGTCAATTACTATCATCCTGACTGTCTATCCATTCTGCTAAACTATCAATGTCCTGTTTCAGTCAATGACTATCATCCTGACTGTCTATCCATTCTGCTAAACTATCAATGTCCTGTTTCAGTCAATTACTATCATCCTGACTGTCTGTCCATTCTGCTAAACTATCCATGTCCTGTTTCAGTCAATTACTATCATCCTGACTGTCTATCCATTCTGCTAAACTATCAATGTCCTGTTTCAGTCAATTACTATCATCCTGACTGTCTATCCATTCTGCTAAACTATCAATGTCCTGTTTCAGTCAATTACTATCATCCTGACTGTCTGTCCATTCTGCTAAACTATCCATGTCCTGTTTCAGTCAATTACTATCATCCTGACTGTCTATCCATTCTGCTAAACTACCCATGTCCTGTTTCAGTCAATTACTATCATCCTGACTGTCTGTCCATTCTGCGAAACTATCAATGTCCTGTTTCAGTCAATTACTATCATCCTGACTGTCTATCCATTCTGCTAAACTATCAATGTCCTGTTTCAGTCAATGACTATCATCCTGACTGTCTGTCCATTCTGCTAAACTATCAATGTCCTGTTTCAGTCAATTACTATCATCCTGACTGTCTGTCCATTCTGCTAAATTATCAATGTCCTGTTTCCGTCAATTACTATCATCCTGACTGTCTGTCCATTCTGCTAAACTATCCATGTCCTGTTTCAGTCAATTACTATCATCCTGACTGTCTATCCATTCTGCTAAACTATCAATGTCCTGTTTCAGTCAATTACTATCATCCTGACTGTCTGTCCATTCTGCTAAACTATCCATGTCCTGTTTCAGTCAATTACTATCATCCTGACTGTCTATCCATTCTGCTAAACTATCAATGTCCTGTTTCAGTCAATTACTATCATCCTGACTGTCTATCCATTCTGCTAAACTATCAATGTCCTGTTTCAGTCAATTACTATCATCCTGACTGTCTGTCCATTCTGCTAAATTATCAATGTCCTGTTTCAGTCAATTACTATCATCCTGACTGTCTGTCCATTCTGCTAAACTATCCATGTCCTGTTTCAGTCAATTACTATCATCCTGACTGTCTATCCATTCTGCTAAACTATCAATGTCCTGTTTCAGTCAATTACTATCATCCTGACTGTCTGTCCATTCTGCGAAACTATCAATATCCTGTTTCAGTCAATTACTATCATCCTGACTGTCTGTCCATTCTGCTAAATTATCAATGTCCTGTTTCAGTCAATTACTATCATCCTGACTGTCTGTCCATTCTGCTAAACTATCCATGTCCTGTTTCAGTCAATTACTATCATCCTGACTGTCTATCCATTCTGCTAAACTATCAATGTCCTGTTTCAGTCAATTACTATCATCCTGACTGTCTATCCATTCTGCTAAACTATCCATGTCCTGTTTCAGTCAATTACTATCATCCTGACTGTCTATCCATTCTGCTAAACTATCAATGTCCTGTTTCAGTCAATTACTATCATCCTGACTGTCTGTCCATTCTGCTAAACTATCAATGTCCTGTTTCACTCAATTACTATCATCCTGACTGTCTGTCCATTCTGCTAAACTATCAATGTCCTGTTTCAGTCAATTACTATCATCCTGACTGTCTATCCATTCTGCTAAACTATCCATGTCCTGTTTCAGTCAATTACTATCATCCAGACTGTCTGTCCATTCTGCTAAACTATCAATGTCCTGTTTCAGTCAATTACTGTCATCCTGACTGTCTATCCATTCTGCTAAACTATCCATGTCCTGTTTCAGTCAATTACTATCATCCTGACTGTCTATCCATTCTGCTAAACTATCAATGTCCTGTTTCAGTCAATTACTATCATCCTGACTGTCTATCCATTCTGCTAAACTATCCATGTCCTGTTTCAGTCAATTACTATCATCCTGACTGTCTGTCCATTCTGCTAAACTATCAATGTCCTGTTTCAGTCAATTACTATCATCCTGACAGTCTGTCCATTCTGCTAAACTATCAATGTCCTGTTTCACTCAATTACTATCATCCTGACTGTCTGTCCATTCTGCTAAACAATCAATGTCCTGTTTCAGTCAATTACTATCATCCTGACTGTCTGTCCATTCTGCTAAACTATCCATGTCCTGTTTCAGTCAATTACTATCATCCTGACTGTCTATCCATTCTGCTAATCTATCCATGTCCTGTTTCAGTCAATGACTATCATCCTGACTGTCTGTCCATTCTGCTAATCTATCCATGTCCTGTTTCAGTCAATTACTATCATCCTGACTGTCTATCCATTCTGCTAAACTATCAAGGTCCTGTTTCACTCAATTACTATCATCCTGACTGTCTGTCCATTCTGCTAAACTATCCATGTCCTGTTTCAGTCAATAACTATCATCCTGACTGTCTGTCCATTCTGCTAAACAATCAATGTCCTGTATCAGTCATTTACTATCATCCTGACTGTCTGTCCATTCTGCTAAACTATCAATGTCCTGTTTCAGTCAATGACTATCATCCTGACTGTCTGTCCATTCTGCTAAACTATCCATGTCCTGTTTCAGTCAATTACTATCATCCTGACTGTCTGTCCATTCTGCTAAACTATCAATGTCCTGTTTCAGTCAATTACTATCATCCTGACTGTCTGTCCATTCTGCTAAACTATCCATGTCCTGTTTCAGTCAATTACTATCACCCTGACTGTCTGTCCATTCTGCTAAACTATCAATGTCCTGTTTCAGTCAATTACTATCATCCTGACTGTCTGTCCATTCTGCTAACCTATCAATGTCCTGTTTCAGTCAATTACTATCATCCTGACTGTCTGTCCATTCTGCCAAATTATCAATATCCTGTTTCAGTCAATTACTATCATCCTGACTGTCTGTCCATTCTGCTAAACTAACAATGTCCTGTTTCAGTCAATTACTATCATCCTGACTGTCTGTCCATACTGCTAAACTAACAATGTCCTGTTTCAGTCAATTACTATCATCCTGACTGTCTTTCTTTTCTGCTAAACTATCCATGTCCTGTTTCAGTCAATTACTATCATCCTGACTGTCTGTCCATTCTGCTAAATTATCAATATCCTGTTTCAGTCAATTACTATCATCCTGACTGTCTGTCCATTCAGCTCAACTATCCATGTCCTGTTTCAGTCAATTACTATCATCCTGACTGTCTGTCCATTCTGCTAAACTATCAATGTCCTGTTTGAGTCAATTACTATCATCCTGACTGTCTGTCCATTCTGCTAAACTAACAATGTCCTGTTTCAGTCAATTACTATCATCCTGACTGTCTGTCCATACTGCTCAAATAACAATGTCCTGTTTCAGTCAATTACTATCATCCTGACTGTCTATCCATTCTGCTAAACTATCCATGTCCTGTTTCAGTCAATTACTATCATCCTGACTGTCTGTCCATTCTGCTAAACTATCCATGTCCTGTTTCAGTCAATTACTATCATCCTGACTGTCTGTCCATTCTGCTAAATTATCCATGTCCTGTTTCAGTCATTTACTATCATCCTGACTGTCTGTCCATTCTGCTAACCTATCAATGTCCTGTTTCAGTCATTTACTATCATCCTGACTGTCTATCCATTCTGCTAACCTATCAATGTCCTGTTTCAGTCAATTACTATCATCCTGAATGTCTGTCCATTCTGCTAACCTATCAATGTCCTGTTTCAGTCAATTACTATCATCCTGACTGTCTGTCCATTCTGCTAAACTATCAATGTCCTGTTTCAGTCAATGACTATCATCCTGACTGTCTGTCCATTCTGCTAATCTATCAATGTCCTGTTTCAGTCAATTACTATCATCCTGACTGTCTATCCATTCTGCTAAACAATGAATGTCCTGTTTCAGTCAATTACTATCATCCTGACTGTCTATCCATTCTGCTAAACTATCAATGTCCTGTTTCAGTCAATGACTATCATTCTGACTGTCTATCCATTCTGCTAAACAATCAATGTCCTGTTTCAGTCAATTACTATCATCCTGACTGTCTGTCCATTCTGCTAAACTATCAATGTCCTGTTTCAGTCAATGACTATCATTCTGACTGTCTATCCATTCTGCTAAACAATCAATGTCCTGTTTCAGTCAATTACTATCATCCTGACTGTCTGTCCATTCTGCTAAACTATCCATGTCCTGTTTCAGTCAATTACTATCATCCTGACTGTCTATCCATTCTGCTAAACAATCAATGTCCTGTTTCAGTCAATTACTATCATCCTGACTGTCTATCCATTCTGCTAAACTATCAATGTCCTGTTTCAGTCAATGACTATCATTCTGACTGTCTATCCATTCTGCTAAACAATCAATGTCCTGTTTCAGTCAATTACTATCATCCTGACTGTCTGTCCATTCTGCTAAACTATCCATGTCCTGTTTCAGTCAATTACTATCATCCTGACTGTCTGTCCATTCTGCTAAACTATCCATGTCCTGTTTCAGTCAATTACTATCATCCTGACTGTCTGTCCATTCTGCTAAACTATCCATGTCCTGTTTCAGTCAATGACTATCATTCTGACTGTCTATCCATTCTGCTAAACAATCAATGTCCTGTTTCAGTCAATTACTATCATCCTGACTGTCTGTCCATTCTGCTAATCTATCAATGTCCTGTTTCAGTCAATTACTATCATCCTGACTGTCTGTCCATTCTGCTAAACTATCAATGTCCTGTTTCAGTCAATTACTATCATCCTGACTGTCTGTCCATTCTGCTAAACTATCAATGTCCTGTTTCAGTCAATTACTATCATCCTGACTGTCTGTCCATTCTGCTAATCTATCAATGTCCTGTTTCAGTCAATTACTATCATCCTGACTGTCTGTCCATTCTGCTAAACTATCAATGTCCTGTTTCAGTCAATTACTATCATCCTGACTGTCTGTCCATTCTGCTAAACTATCAATGTCCTGTTTCAGTCAATTACTATCATCCTGACTGTCTATCCATTCTGCTAAACAATCAATGTCCTGTTTCAGTCAATTACTATCATCCTGACTGTCTGTCCATTCTGCTAATCTATCAATGTCCTGTTTCAGTCAATTACTATCATCCTGACTCTCTGTCCATTCTGCTAATCTATCAATGTCCTGTTTCAGTCAATTACTATCATCCTGACTGTCCGTCCATTCTGCTAAACTATCCATGTCCTGTTTCAGTCAATTACTATCATCCTGACTGTCTGTCCATTCTGCTAAAGTATCCATGTCCTGTTTCAGTCAATTACTATCATCCTGACTGTCTGTCCATTCTGCTAAACTATCAATGTCCTGTTTCAGTCAATTACTATCATCCTGACTGTCTGTCCATTCTGCTAAACTATCAATGTCCTGTTTCAGTCAATTACTATCATCCTGACTGTCTGTCCATTCTGCTAATCTATCAATGTCCTGTTTCAGTCAATTACTATCATCCTGACTGTCTATCCATTCTGCTAAACTATCAATGACCTGTTTCAGTCAATTACTATCATCCTGATCCTCTGTCCATTCTGCTAAACTATCAATGTCCTGTTTCAGTCAATTACTATCATCCTGACTGTCTATCCATTCTGCTAAACTATCCATGTCCTGTTTCAGTCAATTACTATCATCCTGACTGTCTGTCCATTCTGCTAAACTATCAATGTCCTGTTTCAGTCCATTACTATCATCCTGACTGTCTGTCCATTCTGCTAAACTATCAATGTCCTGTTTCAGTCATTTACTATCATCCTGACTGTCTGTCCATTCTGCTAAACTATCCATGTCCTGTTTCAGTCAATTACTATCATCCTGACTGTCTGTCCATTCTGCTAAACAATCAATGTCCTGTTTCAGTCAATTACTATCATCCTGACTGTCTGTCCATTCTGCTAAACTATCAATGTCCTGTTTCAGTCAATTACTATCATCATGACTGTCTGTCCATTCTGCTAAACTATCAATGTCCTGTTTCAGTCAATTACTATCATCCTGACTGTCTGTCCATTCTGCTAAACTATCAATGTCCTGTTTCAGTCAATTACTATCATCCTGCCTGTCTATCCATTCTGCTAAACTATCCATGTCCTGTTTCAGTCAATTACTATCATCCTGACTGTCTGTCCATTCTGCGAAACTATCAATGTCCTGTTTCAGTCAATTACTATCATCCTGCCTGTCTATCCATTCTGCTAAACTATCCATGTCCTGTTTCTGTCAATTACTATCATCCTGACTGTCTGTCCATACTGCTAAACTATCAATGTCCTATTTCAGTCAATTACTATCATCCTGACTCTCTGTCCATTCGGCTAACCTATCAATGTCCTGTTTCAGTCAATTACTATCATCCTGACTGTCTGTCCATTCTGCTAACCTATCAATGTCCTGTTTCAGTCAATTACTATAATTCTGACTGTCTGTCCATTCTGCTAACCTATCAATGTCCTGTTTCAGTCAATGACTATCATCCTGACTGTCTGTCCATTCTGCTAAACAATCAATGTCCTGTTTCAGTCAATTACTATCATCCTGACTGTCTGTCCATTCTGCTAAACTATCAATGTCCTGTTTCAGTCAATTACTATCATCCTGACTGTCTGTCCATTCTGCTAAACTATCAATGTCCTGTTTCAGTCAATTACTATCATCCTGACTGTCTGTCCATTCTGCTAATCTATCCATGTCCTGTTTCAGTCAATTACTATCATCCTGACTGTCTATCCATTCTGCTAAACTATCCATGTCCTGTTTCAGTCAATTACTATCATCCTGACTGTCTGTCCATTCTGCTAAACTATCAATGTCCTGTTTCAGTCAATTACTATCATCCTGACTGTCTGTCCATTCTGCTAAACTATCCATGTCCTGTTTCAGTCAATTACTATCATCCTGACTGTCTATCCATTCTGCTAAACTATCCATGTCCTGTTCCAGTCAATTACTATCATCCTGACTGTCTGTCCATTCTGCGAAACTATCAATGTCATATTTCAGTCAATTACTATCATCCTGACTGTCTGTCCATTCTGCTAAACTATCCAAGTCCTGTTTCAGTCAATTACTATCATCCTGACTGTCTGTCCATTCTGCTAAACTATCAATGTCCTATTTCAGTCAATTACTATCATCCTGACTCTCTGTCCATTCGGCTAACGTATCAATGTCCTGTTTCAGTCAATTACTATCATTCTGACTGTCTGTCCATTCGGCTAACGTATCAATGTCCTGTTTCAGTCAATTATTATCATCCTGACTGTCTGTCCATTCTGCTAAACAATCAATGTCCTGTTTCAGTCAATTACTATCATCCTGACTGTCTGTCCATTCTGCTAAACTATCAATGTCCTGTTTCAGTCAATTACTATCATCCTGACTGTCTATCCATTCTGCTAAACTATCAATGTCCTGTTTCAGTCAATTACTATCATCCTGACTGTCTGTCCATTCTGCTAAACTATCCATGTCCTGTTTCAGTCAATTACTATCATCCTGACTGTCTATCCATTCTGCTAAACTATCAATGTCCTGTTTCAGTCAATTACTATCATCCTGACTGTCTATCCATTCTGCTAAACTATCAATGTCCTGTTTCAGTCAATTACTATCATCCTGACTGTCTATCCATTCTGCTAAACTATCCATGTCCTGTTTCAGTCAATTACTATCATCCTGACTGTCTGTCCATTCTGCTAAACTATCAATGTCCTGTTTCAGTCAATTACTATCATCCTGACTGTCTGTCCATTCTGCTAAACTATCCATGTCCTGTTTCAGTCAATTACTATCATCCTGACTGTCTATCCATTCTGCTAAACTATCCATGTCCTGTTCCAGTCAATTACTATCATCCTGACTGTCTGTCCATTCTGCGAAACTATCAATGTCATATTTCAGTCAATTACTATCATCCTGACTGTCTGTCCATTCTGCTAAACTATCCAAGTCCTGTTTCAGTCAATTACTATCATCCTGACTGTCTGTCCATTCTGCTAAACTATCAATGTCCTATTTCAGTCAATTACTATCATCCTGACTCTCTGTCCATTCGGCTAACGTATCAATGTCCTGTTTCAGTCAATTACTATCATTCTGACTGTCTGTCCATTCGGCTAACGTA
This sequence comes from Heterodontus francisci, assembly GCF_036365525.1. Classification (NCBI taxonomy): domain Eukaryota; kingdom Metazoa; phylum Chordata; class Chondrichthyes; order Heterodontiformes; family Heterodontidae; genus Heterodontus; species Heterodontus francisci. The sequence continues at coordinate 1,177,843 of NW_027140783.1, forward strand.
TCAATGTCCTGTTTCAGTCAATTATTATCATCCTGACTGTCTGTCCATTCTGCTAAACAATCAATGTCCTGTTTCAGTCAATTACTATCATCCTGACTGTCTGTCCATTCTGCTAAACTATCAATGTCCTGTTTCAGTCAATTACTATCATCCTGACTGTCTATCCATTCTGCTAAACTATCAATGTCCTGTTTCAGTCAATGACTATCATCCTGACTGTCTATCCATTCTGCTAAACTATCAATGTCCTGTTTCAGTCAATTACTATCATCCTGACTGTCTGTCCATTCTGCTAAACTATCCATGTCCTGTTTCAGTCAATTACTATCATCCTGACTGTCTGTCCATTCTGCTAAACTATCAATGTCCTGTTTCAGTCAATTACTATCATCCTGACTGTCTATCCATTCTGCTAAACTATCAATGTCCTGTTTCAGTCAATTACTATCATCCTGACTGTCTGTCCATTCTGCTAAACTATCCATGTCCTGTTTCAGTCAATTACTATCATCCTGACTGTCTATCCATTCTGCTAAACTATCCATGTCCTGTTTCAGTCAATTACTATCATCCTGACTGTCTGTCCATTCTGCGAAACTATCAATGTCCTGTTTCAGTCAATTACTATCATCCTGACTGTCTATCCATTCTGCTAAACTATCAATGTCCTGTTTCAGTCAATGACTATCATCCTGACTGTCTGTCCATTCTGCTAAACTATCAATGTCCTGTTTCAGTCAATTACTATCATCCTGACTGTCTGTCCATTCTGCTAAATTATCAATGTCCTGTTTCAGTCAATTACTATCATCCTGACTGTCTGTCCATTCTGCTAAACTATCCATGTCCTGTTTCAGTCAATTACTATCATCCTGACTGTCTATCCATTCTGCTAAACTATCAATGTCCTGTTTCAGTCAATTACTATCATCCTGACTGTCTGTCCATTCTGCTAAACTATCCATGTCCTGTTTCAGTCAATTACTATCATCCTGACTGTCTATCCATTCTGCTAAACTATCAATGTCCTGTTTCAGTCAATTACTATCATCCTGACTGTCTATCCATTCTGCTAAACTATCAATGTCCTGTTTCAGTCAATTACTATCATCCTGACTGTCTGTCCATTCTGCTAAATTATCAATGTCCTGTTTCAGTCAATTACTATCATCCTGACTGTCTGTCCATTCTGCTAAACTATCCATGTCCTGTTTCAGTCAATTACTATCATCCTGACTGTCTATCCATTCTGCTAAACTATCAATGTCCTGTTTCAGTCAATTACTATCATCCTGACTGTCTGTCCATTCTGCGAAACTATCAATATCCTGTTTCAGTCAATTACTATCATCCTGACTGTCTGTCCATTCTGCTAAATTATCAATGTCCTGTTTCAGTCAATTACTATCATCCTGACTGTCTGTCCATTCTGCTAAACTATCCATGTCCTGTTTCAGTCAATTACTATCATCCTGACTGTCTATCCATTCTGCTAAACTATCAATGTCCTGTTTCAGTCAATTACTATCATCCTGACTGTCTATCCATTCTGCTAAACTATCCATGTCCTGTTTCAGTCAATTACTATCATCCTGACTGTCTATCCATTCTGCTAAACTATCAATGTCCTGTTTCAGTCAATTACTATCATCCTGACTGTCTGTCCATTCTGCTAAACTATCAATGTCCTGTTTCACTCAATTACTATCATCCTGACTGTCTGTCCATTCTGCTAAACTATCAATGTCCTGTTTCAGTCAATTACTATCATCCTGACTGTCTATCCATTCTGCTAAACTATCCATGTCCTGTTTCAGTCAATTACTATCATCCAGACTGTCTGTCCATTCTGCTAAACTATCAATGTCCTGTTTCAGTCAATTACTATCATCCTGACTGTCTATCCATTCTGCTAAACTATCCATGTCCTGTTTCAGTCAATTACTATCATCCTGACTGTCTATCCATTCTGCTAAACTATCAATGTCCTGTTTCAGTCAATTACTATCATCCTGACTGTCTATCCATTCTGCTAAACTATCCATGTCCTGTTTCAGTCAATTACTATCATCCTGACTGTCTATCCATTCTGCTAAACTATCAATGTCCTGTTTCAGTCAATTACTATCATCCTGACTGTCTGTCCATTCTGCTAAACTATCAATGTCCTGTTTCAGTCAATGACTATCATCCTGACTGTCTATCCATTCTGCTAAACTATCCATGTCCTGTTTCAGTCAATTACTATCATCCAGACTGTCTGTCCATTCTGCTAAACTATCAATGTCCTGTTTCAGTCAATTACTATCATCCTGACTGTCTGTCCATTCTGCTAATCTATCAATGTCCTGTTTCAGTCAATTACTATCATCCTGACTGTCTATCCATTCTGCTAAACTATCAATGTCCTGTTTCAGTCAATGACTATCATCCTGACTGTCTGTCCATTCTGCTAAACTATCCATGTCCTGTTTCAGTCAATTACTATCATCCTGACTGTCTATCCATTCTGCTAAACTATCAATGTCCTGTTTCAGTCAATTACTATCATCCTGACAGTCTGTCCATTCTGCTAAACTATCAATGTCCTGTTTCACTCAATTACTATCATCCTGACTGTCTGTCCATTCTGCTAAACAATCAATGTCCTGTTTCAGTCAATTACTATCATCCTGACTGTCTGTCCATTCTGCGAAACTATCAATGTCCTGTTTCAGTCAATTACTATCATCCTGACTGTCTGTCCATTCTGCGAAACTATCAATGTCCTGTTTCAGTCAATTACTATCATCCTGACTGTCTATCCATTCTGCTAAACTATCAATGTCCTGTTTCAGTCAATGACTATCATCCTGACTGTCTGTCCATTCTGCTAAACTATCAATGTCCTGTTTCAGTCAATTACTATCATCCTAACTGTCTGTCCATTCTGCTAAATTATCAATGTCCTGTTTCAGTCAATTACTATCATCCTGACTGTCTGTCCATTCTGCTAAACTATCCATGTCCTGTTTCAGTCAATTACTATCATCCTGACTGTCTATCCATTCTGCTAAACTATCAATGTCCTGTTTCAGTCAATTAGTATCATCCTGACTGTCTGTCCATTCTGCTAAACTATCCATGTCCTGTTTCAGTCAATTACTATCATCCTGACTGTCTATCCATTCTGCTAAACTATCAATGTCCTGTTTCAGTCAATTACTATCATCCTGACTGTCTGTCCATTCTGCTAAATTATCAATGTCCTGTTTCAGTCAATTACTATCATCCTGACTGTCTGTCCATTCTGCTAAACTATCCATGTCCTGTTTCAGTCAATTACTATCATCCTGACTGTCTATCCATTCTGCTAAACTATCAATGTCCTGTTTCAGTCAATTACTATCATCCTGACTGTCTGTCCATTCTGCGAAACTATCAATATCCTGTTTCAGTCAATTACTATCATCCTGACTGTCTGTCCATTCTGCTAAATTATCAATGTCCTGTTTCAGTCAATTACTATCATCCTGACTGTCTGTCCATTCTGCTAAACTATCCATGTCCTGTTTCAGTCAATTACTATCATCCTGACTGTCTATCCATTCTGCTAAACTATCAATGTCCTGTTTCAGTCAATTACTATCATCCTGACTGTCTATCCATTCTGCTAAACTATCCATGTCCTGTTTCAGTCAATTACTATCATCCTGACTGTCTATCCATTCTGCTAAACTATCAATGTCCTGTTTCAGTCAATTACTATCATCCTGACTGTCTGTCCATTCTGCTAAACTATCAATGTCCTGTTTCACTCAATTACTATCATCCTGACTGTCTGTCCATTCTGCTAAACTATCAATGTCCTGTTTCAGTCAATTACTATCATCCTGACTGTCTATCCATTCTGCTAAACTATCCATGTCCTGTTTCAGTCAATTACTATCATCCAGACTGTCTGTCCATTCTGCTAAACTATCAATGTCCTGTTTCAGTCAATTACTATCATCCTGACTGTCTATCCATTCTGCTAAACTATCCATGTCCTGTTTCAGTCAATTACTATCATCCTGACTGTCTATCCATTCTGCTAAACTATCAATGTCCTGTTTCAGTCAATTACTATCATCCTGACTGTCTATCCATTCTGCTAAACTATCCATGTCCTGTTTCAGTCAATTACTATCATCCTGACTGTCTATCCATTCTGCTAAACTATCAATGTCCTGTTTCAGTCAATTACTATCATCCTGACTGTCTATCCATTCTGCTAAACTATCAATGTCCTGTTTCAGTCAATTACTATCATCCTGACTGTCTGTCCATTCTGCTAAATTATCAATGTCCTGTTTCAGTCAATTACTATCATCCTGACTGTCTGTCCATTCTGCTAAACTATCCATGTCCTGTTTCAGTCAATTACTATCATCCTGACTGTCTATCCATTCTGCTAAACTATCAATGTCCTGTTTCAGTCAATTACTATCATCCTGACTGTCTGTCCATTCTGCGAAACTATCAATATCCTGTTTCAGTCAATTACTATCATCCTGACTGTCTGTCCATTCTGCTAAATTATCAATGTCCTGTTTCAGTCAATTACTATCATCCTGACTGTCTGTCCATTCTGCTAAACTATCCATGTCCTGTTTCAGTCAATTACTATCATCCTGACTGTCTATCCATTCTGCTAAACTATCAATGTCCTGTTTCAGTCAATTACTATCATCCTGACTGTCTATCCATTCTGCTAAACTATCCATGTCCTGTTTCAGTCAATTACTATCATCCTGACTGTCTATCCATTCTGCTAAACTATCAATGTCCTGTTTCAGTCAATTACTATCATCCTGACTGTCTGTCCATTCTGCTAAACTATCAATGTCCTGTTTCACTCAATTACTATCATCCTGACTGTCTATCCATTCTGCTAAACTATCCATGTCCTGTTTCAGTCAATTACTATCATCCAGACTGTCTGTCCATTCTGCTAAACTATCAATGTCCTGTTTCAGTCAATTACTATCATCCTGACTGTCTGTCCATTCTGCTAATCTATCAATGTCCTGTTTCAGTCAATTACTATCATCCTGACTGTCTATCCATTCTGCTAAACTATCAATGTCCTGTTTCAGTCAATGACTATCATCCTGACTGTCTGTCCATTCTGCTAAACTATCCATGTCCTGTTTCAGTCAATTACTATCATCCTGACTGTCTATCCATTCTGCTAAACTATCAATGTCCTGTTTCAGTCAATTACTATCATCCTGACAGTCTGTCCATTCTGCTAAACTATCAATGTCCTGTTTCACTCAATTACTATCATCCTGACTGTCTGTCCATTCTGCTAAACAATCAATGTCCTGTTTCAGTCAATTACTATCATCCTGACTGTCTGTCCATTCTGCTAAACTATCCATGTCCTGTTTCAGTCAATTACTATCATCCTGACTGTCTATCCATTCTGCTAATCTATCCATGTCCTGTTTCAGTCAATTACTATCATCCTGACTGTCTATCCATTCTGCTAATCTATCCATGTCCTGTTTCAGTCAATTACTATCATCCTGACTGTCTATCCATTCTGCTAAACTATCAAGGTCCTGTTTCACTCAATTACTATCATCCTGACTGTCTGTCCATTCTGCTAAAATATCCATGTCCTGTTTCAGTCAATAACTATCATCCTGACTGTCTGTTCCTTCTGCTAAACAATCAATGTCCTGTTTCAGTCAATTACTATCATCCTGACTGTCTATCCATTCTGCTAAACTATCCATGTCCTGTTTCAGTCAATAACTATCATCCTGACTGTCTGTCCATTCTGCTAAACAATCAATGTCCTGTTTCAGTCAATTACTATCATCCTGACTGTCTGTCCATTCTGCTAAACTATCCATGTCCTGTTTCAGTCAATTACTATCATCCTGACTGTCTATCCATTCTGCTAAACTATCCATGTCCTGTTTCAGTCAATAACTATCATCCTGACTGTCTGTCCATTCTGCTAAACAATCAATGTCCTGTTTCAGTCAATTACTATCATCCTGACTGTCTGTCCATTCTGCTAAACTATCCATGTCCTGTTTCAGTCAATTACTATCATCCTGACTGTCTGTCCATTCTGCTAAACAATCAATGTCCTGTTTCAGTCAATTACTATCATCCTGACTGTCTGTCCATTCTGCTAAACTATCCATGTCCTGTTTCAGTCAATTACTATCATCCTGACTGTCTGTCCATTCTGCTAATCTATCAATGTCCTGTTTCAGTCAATTACTATCATCCTGACTGTCTGTCCATTCTGCTAAACTATCCATGTCCTGTTTCAGTCAATTACTATCATCCTGACTGTCTATCCATTCTGCTAAACTATCCATGTCCTGTTTCAGTCAATAACTATCATCCTGACTGTCTGTCCATTCTGCTAAACAATCAATGTCCTGTTTCAGTCAATTACTATCATCCTGACTGTCTGTCCATTCTGCTAAACTATCCATGTCCTGTTTCAGTCAATTACTATCATCCTGACTGTCTATCCATTCTGCTAATCTATCAATGTCCTGTTTCAGTCAATTACTATCATCCTGACTGTCTGTCCATTCTGCTAAACTATCAATGTCCTGTTTCAGTCAATTACTATCATCCTGACTGTCTGTCCATTCTGCTAAATTATCCATGTCCTGTTTCAGTCAATTACTATCATCCTGACTGTCTATCCATTCTGCTAATCTATCAATGTCCTGTTTCAGTCAATTACTATCATCCTGACTGTCTGTCCATTCTGCTAAACTATCAATGTCCTGTTTCAGTCAATTACTATCATCCTGACTGTCTATCCATTCTGCTAATCTATCAATGTCCTGTTTCAGTCAATTACTATCATCCTGACTGTCTGTCCATTCTGCTAAACTATCAATGTCCTGTTTCAGTCATTTACTATCATCCTGACTGTCTGTCCATACTGCTAATCTATCCATGTCCTGTTTCAGTCAATTACTATCATCCTGACTGTCTGTCCATTCTGCTAAATTATCAATGTCCTGTTTCAGTCAATTACTATCATCCTGACTGTCTATCCATTCTGCTAAACTATCAATGTCCTGTTTCAGTCAATTACTATCATCCTGACTGTCTATCCATTCTGCTAAATTATCAATGTCCTGTTTCAGTCAATTACTATCATCCTGACTGTCTGTCCATTCTGCTAAACTATCCATGTCCTGTTTCAGTCAATTACTATCATCCTGACTGTCTGTCCATTCTGCTAAACTATCCATGTCCTGTTTCAGTCAATTACTATCATCCTGACTGTCTGTCCATTCTGCTAAACTATCCATGTCCTGTTTCAGTCAATTACTATCATCCTGACTGTCTGTCCATTCTGCTAATCTATCCATGTGCTGTTTCAGTCAATTACTATCATCCTGACTGTCTGTCCATTCTGCTAAACTATCCATGTCCTGTTTCAGTCAATTACTATCATCCTGACTGTCTGTCCATTCTGCTAATCTATCCATGTCCTGTTTCAGTCAATTACTATCATCCTGACTGTCTGTCCATTCTGCTAAACTATCCATGTCCTGTTTCAGTCAATTACTATCATCCTGACTGTCTATCCATTCTGCTAATCTATCCATGTCCTGTTTCAGTCAATTACTATCATCCTGACTGTCTATCCATTCTGCTAAACTATCAATGTCCTGTTTCAGTCAATTACTATCATCCTGACTGTCTGTCCATTTTGCTAAACTATCAATGTCCTGTTTCAGTCAATTACTATCATCCTGACTGTCTGTCCATTCTGCTAAACTATCAATGTCCTGTTTCAGTCAATTACTATCATCCTGACTGTCTGTCCATTCTGCTAAACTATCCATGTCCTGTTTCAGTCAATAACTATCATCCTGACTGTCTGTCCATTCTGCTAATCTATCCATGTCCTGTTTCAGTCAATAACTATCATCCTGACTGTCTGTTATTCTGCTGAACTATCAATGTCCTGTTTCAGTCAATTACTATCATCCTGACTGTCTGTCCATTCTGCTAAACTATCAATGTCCTGTTTCAGTCAATTACTATCATCCTGACTGTCTGTCCATTCTGCTAAACTATCCATGTCCTGTTTCAGTCAATAACTATCATCCTGACTGTCTGTCCATTCTGCTAATCTATCCATGTCCTGTTTCAGTCAATAACTATCATCCTGACTGTCTGTTATTCTGCTAAACTATCCATGTCCTGTTTCAGTCAATTACTATCATCCTGACTGTCTGTCCATTCTGCTAAACAATCAATGTCCTGTTTCAGTCAATTACTATCATCCTGACTGTCTGTCCATTCTGCTAAACTATCCATGTCCTGTTTCAGTCAATTACTATCATCCTGACTGTCTATCCATTCTGCTAATCTATCAATGTCCTGTTTCAGTCAATTACTATCATCCTGACTGTCTGTCCATTCTGCTAAACTATCAATGTCCTGTTTCAGTCAATTACTATCATCCTGACTGTCTGTCCATTCTGCTAAACTATCAATGTCCTGTTTCAGTCAATTACTATCATCCTGACTGTCTGTCCATTCTGCTAAACTATCCATGTCCTGTTTCAGTCAATTACTATCATCCTGACTGTCTATCCATTCTGCTAATCTATCAATGTCCTGTTTCAGTCAATTACTATCATCCTGACTGTCTGTCCATTCTGCTAAACAATCAATGTCCTGTTTCAGTCAATTACTATCATCCTGACTGTCTATCCATTCTGCTAATCTATCAATGTCCTGCTTCAGTCAATTACTATCATCCTGACTGTCTGTCCATTCTGCTAAACTATCAATGTCCTGTTTCAGTCAATTACTATCATCCTGACTGTCTGTCCATTCTGCTAAACTATCAATGTCCTGTTTCAGTCAATTACTATCATCCTGACTGTCTATCCATTCTGCTCATCTATCAATGTCCTGTTTCAGTCAATTACTATCATCCTGACTGTCTATCCATTCTGCTAATCTATCAATGTCCTGTTTCAGTCAATTACTATCATCCTGACTGTCTGTCCATTCTGCTAAACTATCAATGTCCTGTTTCAGTCAATTACTGTCATCCTGACTGTCTGTCCATTCTGCTAAACGATCAATGTCCTGTTTCAGTCAATTACTATCATCCTGACTGTCTGTCCATTCTGCTAAACTATCAATGTCCTGTTTCAGTCAATTACTATCATCCTGACTGTCTGTCCATTCTGCTAAACTATCCATATCCTGTTTCAGTCAATTACTATCATCCTGACTCTCTGTCCATTCTGCTAAACTATCAATGTCCTGTTTCAGTCAATTACTGTCATCCTGACTGTCTGTCCATTCTGCTAAACTATCAATGTCCTGTTTCAGTCAATGACTATCATCCTGACTCTCTGTCCATTCTGCTAAACTATCAATGTCCTGTTTCAGTCAATTACTGTCATCCTGACTGTCTGTCCATTCTGCTAATCTATCAATGTCCTGTTTCAGTCAATGACTATCATCCTGACTGTCTGTCCGTTCTGCTAAACTATCAATGTCCTGTTTCAGTCAATTACTATCATCCTGACTGTCTGTCCATTCTGCTAAACTATCAATGTCCTGTTTCAGTCAATGACTATCATCCTGACTCTCTGTCCATTCTGCTAAACTATCAATGTCCTGTTTCAGTCAATTACTGTCATCCTGACTGTCTGTCCATTCTGCTAATCTATCAATGTCCTGTTTCAGTCAATTACTATCATCCTGACTGTCTGTCCATTCTGCTAAACTATCAATGTCCTGTTTCAGTCAATGACTATCATCCTGACTCTCTGTCCATTCTGCTAAACTATCCATGTCCTGTTTCAGTCAATTACTATCATCCTGACAGTCTATCCATTCTGCTAAACTATCAATGTCCTGTTTCAGTCAATTACTATCATCCTGACTGTCTGTCCATTCTGCTAAACTATCCATGTCCTGTTTCAGTCAATGACTATCATTCTGACTGTCTATCCATTCTGCTAAACAATCAATGTCCTGTTTCAGTCAATTACTATCATCCTGACTGTCTGTCCATTCTGCTAATCTATCAATGTCCTGTTTCAGTCAATTACTATCATCCTGACTGTCTGTCCATTCTGCTAAACTATCCATGTCCTGTTTCAGTCAATGACTATCATTCTGACTGTCTATCCATTCTGCTAAACAATCAATGTCCTGTTTCAGTCAATTACTATCATCCTGACTGTCTGTCCATTTTGCTAAACTATCAATGTCCTGTTTCAGTCAATTACTATCATCCTGACTGTCTGTCCATTCTGCTAATCTATCAATGTCCTGTTTCAGTCAATTACTATCATCCTGACTGTCTGTCCATTCTGCTAAACTATCAATGTCCTGTTTCAGTCAATTACTATCATCCTGACTGTCTGTCCATTCTGCTAAACTATCAATGTCCTGTTTCAGTCAATTACTATCATCCTGACTGTCTATCCATTCTGCTAAACAATCAATGTCCTGTTTCAGTCAATTACTATCATCCTGACTGTCTGTCCATTCTGCTAATCTGTCAATGTCCTGTTTCAGTCAATTACTATCATCCTGACTCTCTGTCCATTCTGCTAATCTATCAATGTCCTGTTTCAGTCAATTACTATCATCCTGACTGTCCGTCCATTCTGCTAAACTATCCATGTCCTGTTTCAGTCAATTACTATCATCCTGACTGTCTGTCCATTCTGCTAAACTATCCATGTCCTGTTTCAGTCAATTACTATCATCCTGACTGTCTGTCCATTCTGCTAAACTATCAATGTCCCGTTTCAGTCAATTACTATCATCCTGACTGTCTGTCCATTCTGCTAAACTATCAATGTCCTGTTTCAGTCAATTACTATCATCCTGACTGTCTGTCCATTCTGCTAATCTATCAATGTCCTGTTTCAGTCAATTACTATCATCCTGACTGTCTATCCATTCTGCTAAACTATCAATGTCCTGTTTCAGTCAATTACTATCATCCTGATCCTCTGTCCATTCTGCTAAACTATCAATGTCCTGTTTCAGTCAATTACTATCATCCTGACTGTCTGTCCATTCTGCTAAACTATCAATGTCCTGTTTCAGTCAATTACTATCATCCTGACTGTCTGTCCATTCTGCGAAACTATCAATGTCCTGTTTCAGTCAATTACTATCATCCTGACTGTCTGTCCATTCTGCGAAACTATCAATGTCCTGTTTCAGTCAATTACTATCATCCTGACTGTCTGTCCATTCTGCTAAACTATCAATGTCCTGTTTCAGTCAATTACTATCATCCTGCCTGTCTATCCATTCTGCTAAACTATCCATGTCCTGTTTCAGTCAATTACTATCATCCTGACTGTCTGTCCATTCTGCGAAACTATCAATGTCCTGTTTCAGTCAATTACTATCATCCTGCCTGTCTATCCATTCTGCTAAACTATCCATGTCCTGTTTCAGTCAATTACTATCATCCTGACTGTCTGTCCATACTGCTAAACTATCAATGTCCTATTTCAGTCAATTACTATCATCCTGACTCTCTGTCCATTCGGCTAACATATCAATGTCCTGTTTCAGTCAATTACTATCATCCTGACTGTCTGTCCATTCTGCTAACCTATCAATGTCCTGTCTCAGTCAATTACTATAATTCTGACTGTCTGTCCATTCTGCTAACCTATCAATGTCCTGTTTCAGTCAATGACTATCATCCTGACTGTCTGTCCATTCTGCTAAACAATCAATGTCCTGTTTCAGTCAATTACTATCATCCTGACTGTCTGTCCATTCTGCTAAACTATCAATGTCCTGTTTCAGTCAATTACTATCATCCTGACTGTCTGTCCATTCTGCTAAACTATCAATGTCCTGTTTCAGTCAATTACTATCATCCTGACTGTCTGTCTGTCCATTCTGCTAAACTATCCATGTCCTGTTTCAGTCAATTACTATCATCCTGACTGTCTATCCATTCTGCTAAACTATCCATGTCCTGTTCCAGTCAATTACTATCATCCTGACTGTCTGTCCATTCTGCGAAACTATCAATGTCATATTTCAGTCAATTACTATCATCCTGACTGTCTGTCCATTCTGCTAAACTATCCAAGTCCTGTTTCAGTCAATTACTATCATCCTGACTGTCTGTCCATTCTGCTAACGTATCAATGTCCTGTTTCAGTCAATTATTATCATCCTGACTGTCTGTCCATTCTGCTAAACAATCAATGTCCTGTTTCAGTCAATTACTATCATCCTGACTGTCTGTCCATTCTGCTAAACTATCAATGTCCTGTTTCAGTCATTTACTATCATCCTGACTGTCTGTCCATTCTGCTAAACTATCCATGTCCTGTTTCAGTCAATTACTATCATCCTGACTGTCTGTCCATTCTGCTAAATTATCCATGTCCTGTTTCAGTCAATTACTATCATCCTGACTGTCTGTGCATTCTGCTAAACTGTCAATGTCCTGTTTCAGTCAATTACTATCATCCTGACTGTCTGTCCATTCTGCTAAACTATCAATGTCCTGTCTCAGTCAATTACTATCATCCTGACTGTCTGTCCATTCTGCTAAACTATCAATGTCCTGTTTCAGTCAATTACTATCATCCTGACTGTCTATCCATTCTGCTAAACTATCAATGTCCTGTTTCAGTCAATTACTATCATCCTGACTGTCTGTCCATTCTGCTAAATTATCAATATCCTGTTTCAGTCAATTACTATCATCCTGACTGTTTGTCCATTCTGCTAAACTAACAATGTCCTGTTTCAGTCAATTACTATCATCCTGACTGTCTGTCCATTCTGCTGAACTATCCATGTCCTGTTTCAGTCAATTACTATCATCCTGACAGTCTGTCCATTCTGCTAAATTATCCATGTCCTGTTTCAGTCATTTACTATCATCCTGACTGTCTGTCCATTCTGCTAAACTATCAATGTCCTGTTTCAGTCAATTACTATCATCCTGACTCTCTGTCCATTCTGCTAAATTATCCATGTCCTGTTTCAGTCATTTACTATCATCCTGACTGTGTGTCCATTCTGCTAAATTATCCATGTCCTGTTTCAGTCATTTACTATCATCCTGACTGTCTGTCCATTCTGCTAAACTATCCATGTCCTGTTTCAGTCAATTACTATCATCCTGACTGTCTGTCCATTCTGCTAAACTATCAATGTCCTGTTTCAGTCAATTACTATCATCCTGACTGTCTGTCCATTCTGCTAAATTATCCATGTCCTGTTTCAGTCAATTACTATCATCCTGACTGTCTGTCCATTCTGCTAAACTATCAATGTCCTGTTTCAGTCAATTACTATCATCCAGACTGTCTGTCCATTCTGCTATACTATCAATGTCCTGTTTCAGTCAATTACTATCATCCTGACTGTCTATCCATTCTGCTAAACTATCAATGTCCTGTTTCAGTCAATTACTATCATCCTGACTGTCTGTCCATTCTGCTAAACTATCAATGTCCTGTTTCAGTCAATTACTACCATCCAGACTGTCTGTCCATTCTGCTATACTATCAATGTCCTGTTTCAGTCAATTACTATCATCCTGACTGTCTGTCCATTCTGCTAAACTATCAATGTCCTGTTTCAGTCAATTACTATCATCCTGACTGTCTATCCATTCTGCTAAACTATCAATGTCCTGTTTCAGTCAATTACTATCATCCAGACTGTCTGTCCATTCTGCTATACTATCAATGTCCTGTTTCAGTCAATTACTATCATCCTGACTGTCTGTCCATTCTGCTAAACTATCAATGTCCTGTTTCAGTCAATTACTATCATCCTGACTGTCTGTCCATTCTGCTATTCTATCAATGTCCTGTTTCAGTCAATTACTATCATCCTGACTCTCTGTCCATTCTGCTAAACTATCCATGTCCTGTTTCAGTCAATTACTATCATCCTGACTGTCTGTCCATTCTGCTAAATTATCCATGTCCTGTTTCAGTCAATTACTATCATCCTGATCCTCTGTCCATTCTGCTATACTATCAATGTCCTGTTTCAGTCAATTACTATCATCCTGACTCTCTGTCCATTCTGCTAAACTATCAATGTCCTGTTTCAGTCAATTACTATCATCCTGACTCTCTGTCCATTCTGCTAAATTATCCATGTCCTGTTTCAGTCAATTACTATCATCCTGACTGTCTGTCCATTCTGCTAAACTATCAATGTCCTGTTTCAGTCAATTACTATCATCCAGACTGTCTGTCCATTCTGCTAAACGATCAATGTCCTGTTTCAGTCAATTACTATCATCCTGACTGTCTGTCCATTCTGCTAAACTATCCATGTCCTGTTTCAGTCAATTACTATCATCCAGACTGTCTGTCCATTCTGCTAAACGATCAATGTCCTGTTTCAGTCAATTACTATCATCCTGACTGTCTATCCATTCTGCTATACTATCAATGTCCTGTTTCAGTCAATTACTATCATCCTGACTGTCTATCCATTCTGCTAAACGATCAATGTCCTGTTTCAGTCAATTACTATCATCCTGACTGTCTGTCCATTCTGCTAAACTATCAATGTCCTGTTTCAGTCAATTACTACCATCCAGACTGTCTGTCCATTCTGCTATACTATCAATGTCCTGTTTCAGTCAATTACTATCATCCTGACTGTCTGTCCATTCTGCTAAACTATCAATGTCCTGTTTCAGTCAATGACTATCATTCTGACTGTCTATCCATTCTGCTAAACAATCAATGTCCTGTTTCAGTCAATTACTATCATCCTGACTGTCTGTCCATTCTGCTAATCTATCAATGTCCTGTTTCAGTCAATTACTATCAACCTGACTGTCTGTCCATTCTGCTAAACAATCAATGTCCTGTTTCAGTCAATTACTATCATCCTGACTGTCTGTCCATTCTGCTAATCTATCAATGTCCTGTTTCAGTCAATTACTATCATCCTGACTGTCTGTCCATTCTGCTAAACTATCAATGTCCTGTTTCAGTCAATTACTATCATCCTGACTGTCTGTCCATTCTGCTAATCTATCAATGTCCTGTTTCAGTCAATTACTATCATCCTGACTGTCTGTCCATTCTGCTAAACTATCAATGTCCTGTTTCAGTCAATTACTATCATCCTGACTGTCTGTCCATTCTGCTAAACTATCAATGTCCTGTTTCAGTCAATTACTATCATCCTGACTGTCTATCCATTCTGCTAAACAATCAATGTCCTGTTTCAGTCAATTACTATCATCCTGACTGTCTGTCCATTCTGCTAATCTGTCAATGTCCTGTTTCAGTCAATTACTATCATCCTGACTCTCTGTCCATTCTGCTAATCTATCAATGTCCTGTTTCAGTCAATTACTATCATCCTGACTGTCCGTCCATTCTGCTAAACTATCCATGTCCTGTTTCAGTCAATTACTATCATCCTGACTGTCTGTCCATTCTGCTAAACTATCCATGTCCTGTTTCAGTCAATTACTATCATCCTGACTGTCTGTCCATTCTGCTAAACTATCAATGTCCCGTTTCAGTCAATTACTATCATCCTGACTGTCTGTCCATTCTGCTAATCTATCAATGTCCTGTTTCAGTCAATTACTATCATCCTGACTGTCTATCCATTCTGCTAAACTATCAATGTCCTGTTTCAGTCAATTACTATCATCCTGATCCTCTGTCCATTCTGCTAAACTATCAATGTCCTGTTTCAGTCAATTACTATCATCCTGACTGTCTGTCCATTCTGCTAAACTATCAATGTCCTGTTTCAGTCAATTACTATCATCCTGACTGTCTGTCCATTCTGCGAAACTATCAATGTCCTGTTTCAGTCAATTACTATCATCCTGACTGTCTGTCCATTCTGCGAAACTATCAATGTCCTGTTTCAGTCAATTACTATCATCCTGACTGTCTGTCCATTCTGCTAAACTATCAATGTCCTGTTTCAGTCAATTACTATCATCCTGCCTGTCTATCCATTCTGCTAAACTATCCATGTCCTGTTTCAGTCAATTACTATCATCCTGACTGTCTGTCCATTCTGCGAAACTATCAATGTCCTGTTTCAGTCAATTACTATCATCCTGCCTGTCTATCCATTCTGCTAAACTATCCATGTCCTGTTTCAGTCAATTACTATCATCCTGACTGTCTGTCCATACTGCTAAACTATCAATGTCCTATTTCAGTCAATTACTATCATCCTGACTCTCTGTCCATTCGGCTAACCTATCAATGTCCTGTTTCAGTCAATTACTATCATCCTGACTGTCTGTCCATTCTGCTAACCTATCAATGTCCTGTCTCAGTCAATTACTATAATTCTGACTGTCTGTCCATTCTGCTAACCTATCAATGTCCTGTTTCAGTCAATGACTATCATCCTGACTGTCTGTCCATTCTGCTAAACAATCAATGTCCTGTTTCAGTCAATTACTATCATCCTGACTGTCTGTCCATTCTGCTAAACTATCAATGTCCTGTTTCAGTCAATTACTATCATCCTGACTGTCTGTCCATTCTGCTAAACTATCAATGTCCTGTTTCAGTCAATTACTATCATCCTGACTGTCTGTCCATTCTGCTAATCTATCCATGTCCTGTTTCAGTCAATTACTATCATCCTGACTGTCTATCCATTCTGCTAAACTATCCATGTCCTGTTTCAGTCAATTACTATCATCCTGACTGTCTGTCCATTCTGCTAAACTATCAATGTCCTGTTTCAGTCAATTACTATCATCCTGACTGTCTGTCCATTCTGCTAAACTATCCATGTCCTGTTTCAGTCAATTACTATCATCCTGACTGTCTATCCATTCTGCTAAACTATCCATGTCCTGTTCCAGTCAATTACTATCATCCTGACTGTCTGTCCATTCTGCGAAACTATCAATGTCATATTTCAGTCAATTACTATCATCCTGACTGTCTGTCCATTCTGCTAAACTATCCAAGTCCTGTTTCAGTCAATTACTATCATCCTGACTGTCTGTCCATTCTGCTAAACTATCAATGTCCTATTTCAGTCAATTACTATCATCCTGACTCTCTGTCCATTCGGCTAACGTATCAATGTCCTGTTTCAGTCAATTACTATCATTCTGACTGTCTGTCCATTCGGCTAACGTATCAATGTCCTGTTTCAGTCAATTATTATCATCCTGACTGTCTGTCCATTCTGCTAAACAATCAATGTCCTGTTTCAGTCAATTACTATCATCCTGACTGTCTGTCCATTCTGCTAAACTATCAATGTCCTGTTTCAGTCAATTACTATCATCCTGACTGTCTATCCATTCTGCTAAACTATCAATGTCCTGTTTCAGTCAATGACTATCATCCTGACTGTCTATCCATTCTGCTAAACTATCAATGTCCTGTTTCAGTCAATTACTATCATCCTGACTGTCTGTCCATTCTGCTAAACTATCCATGTCCTGTTTCAGTCAATTACTATCATCCTGACTGTCTATCCATTCTGCTAAACTATCAATGTCCTGTTTCAGTCAATTACTATCATCCTGACTGTCTATCCATTCTGCTAAACTATCAATGTCCTGTTTCAGTCAATTACTATCATCCTGACTGTCTATCCATTCTGCTAAACTATCCATGTCCTGTTTCAGTCAATTACTATCATCCTGACTGTCTGTCCATTCTGCTAAACTATCAATGTCCTGTTTCAGTCAATTACTATCATCCTGACTGTCTGTCCATTCTGCTAAACTATCCATGTCCTGTTTCAGTCAATTACTATCATCCTGACTGTCTATCCATTCTGCTAAACTATCCATGTCCTGTTCCAGTCAATTACTATCATCCTGACTGTCTGTCCATTCTGCGAAACTATCAATGTCATATTTCAGTCAATTACTATCATCCTGACTGTCTGTCCATTCTGCTAAACTATCCAAGTCCTGTTTCAGTCAATTACTATCATCCTGACTGTCTGTCCATTCTGCTAAACTATCAATGTCCTATTTCAGTCAATTACTATCATCCTGACTCTCTGTCCATTCGGCTAACGTATCAATGTCCTGTTTCAGTCAATTACTATCATTCTGACTGTCTGTCCATTCGGCTAACGTATCAATGTCCTGTTTCAGTCAATTATTATCATCCTGACTGTCTGTCCATTCTGCTAAACAATCAATGTCCTGTTTCAGTCAATTACTATCATCCTGACTGTCTGTCCATTCTGCTAAACTATCAATGTCCTGTTTCAGTCAATTACTATCATCCTGACTGTCTATCCATTCTGCTAAACTATCAATGTCCTGTTTCAGTCAATGACTATCATCCTGACTGTCTATCCATTCTGCTAAACTATCAATGTCCTGTTTCAGTCAATTACTATCATCCTGACTGTCTGTCCATTCTGCTAAACTATCCATGTCCTGTTTCAGTCAATTACTATCATCCTGACTGTCTGTCCATTCTGCTAAACTATCAATGTCCTGTTTCAGTCAATTACTATCATCCTGACTGTCTATCCATTCTGCTAAACTATCAATGTCCTGTTTCAGTCAATTACTATCATCCTGACTGTCTGTCCATTCTGCTAAACTATCCATGTCCTGTTTCAGTCAATTACTATCATCCTGACTGTCTATCCATTCTGCTAAACTACCCATGTCCTGTTTCAGTCAATTACTATCATCCTGACTGTCTGTCCATTCTGCGAAACTATCAATGTCCTGTTTCAGTCAATTACTATCATCCTGACTGTCTATCCATTCTGCTAAACTATCAATGTCCTGTTTCAGTCAATGACTATCATCCTGACTGTCTGTCCATTCTGCTAAACTATCAATGTCCTGTTTCAGTCAATTACTATCATCCTGACTGTCTGTCCATTCTGCTAAATTATCAATGTCCTGTTTCAGTCAATTACTATCATCCTGACTGTCTGTCCATTCTGCTAAACTATCCATGTCCTGTTTCAGTCAATTACTATCATCCTGACTGTCTATCCATTCTGCTAAACTATCAATGTCCTGTTTCAGTCAATTACTATCATCCTGACTGTCTGTCCATTCTGCTAAACTATCCATGTCCTGTTTCAGTCAATTACTATCATCCTGACTGTCTATCCATTCTGCTAAACTATCAATGTCCTGTTTCAGTCAATTACTATCATCCTGACTGTCTATCCATTCTGCTAAACTATCAATGTCCTGTTTCAGTCAATTACTATCATCCTGACTGTCTGTCCATTCTGCTAAATTATCAATGTCCTGTTTCAGTCAATTACTATCATCCTGACTGTCTGTCCATTCTGCTAAACTATCCATGTCCTGTTTCAGTCAATTACTATCATCCTGACTGTCTATCCATTCTGCTAAACTATCAATGTCCTGTTTCAGTCAATTACTATCATCCTGACTGTCTGTCCATTCTGCGAAACTATCAATATCCTGTTTCAGTCAATTACTATCATCCTGACTGTCTGTCCATTCTGCTAAATTATCAATGTCCTGTTTCAGTCAATTACTATCATCCTGACTGTCTGTCCATTCTGCTAAACTATCCATGTCCTGTTTCAGTCAATTACTATCATCCTGACTGTCTATCCATTCTGCTAAACTATCAATGTCCTGTTTCAGTCAATTACTATCATCCTGACTGTCTATCCATTCTGCTAAACTATCCATGTCCTGTTTCAGTCAATTACTATCATCCTGACTGTCTATCCATTCTGCTAAACTATCAATGTCCTGTTTCAGTCAATTACTATCATCCTGACTGTCTGTCCATTCTGCTAAACTATCAATGTCCTGTTTCACTCAATTACTATCATCCTGACTGTCTGTCCATTCTGCTAAACTATCAATGTCCTGTTTCAGTCAATTACTATCATCCTGACTGTCTATCCATTCTGCTAAACTATCCATGTCCTGTTTCAGTCAATTACTATCATCCAGACTGTCTGTCCATTCTGCTAAACTATCAATGTCCTGTTTCAGTCAATTACTATCATCCTGACTGTCTATCCATTCTGCTAAACTATCCATGTCCTGTTTCAGTCAATTACTATCATCCTGACTGTCTATCCATTCTGCTAAACTATCAATGTCCTGTTTCAGTCAATTACTATCATCCTGACTGTCTATCCATTCTGCTAAACTATCCATGTCCTGTTTCAGTCAATTACTATCATCCTGACTGTCTATCCATTCTGCTAAACTATCAATGTCCTGTTTCAGTCAATTACTATCATCCTGACTGTCTGTCCATTCTGCTAAACTATCCATGTCCTGTTTCAGTCAATTACTATCATCCTGACTGTCTGTCCATTCTGCTAAACTATCAATGTCCTGTTTCAGTCAATTACTATCATCCTGACTGTCTGTCCATTCTGCTAAACTATCAATGTCCTGTTTCAGTCAATTACTATCATCCTGACTGTCTGTCCATTCTGCTAATCTATCAATGTCCTGTTTCAGTCAATTACTATCATCCTGACTGTCTATCCATTCTGCTAAACTATCAATGACCTGTTTCAGTCAATTACTATCATCCTGATCCTCTGTCCATTCTGCTAAACTATCAATGTCCTGTTTCAGTCAATTACTATCATCCTGACTGTCTATCCATTCTGCTAAACTATCCATGTCCTGTTTCAGTCAATTACTATCATCCTGACTGTCTGTCCATTCTGCTAAACTATCAATGTCCTGTTTCAGTCCATTACTATCATCCTGACTGTCTGTCCATTCTGCTAAACTATCAATGTCCTGTTTCAGTCATTTACTATCATCCTGACTGTCTGTCCATTCTGCTAAACTATCCATGTCCTGTTTCAGTCAATTACTATCATCCTGACTGTCTGTCCATTCTGCTAAACAATCAATGTCCTGTTTCAGTCAATTACTATCATCCTGACTGTCTGTCCATTCTGCTAAACTATCAATGTCCTGTTTCACTCAATTACTATCATCCTGACTGTCTGTCCATTCTGCTAAACTATCAATGTCCTGTTTCAGTCAATTACTATCATCCTGACTGTCTATCCATTCTGCTAAACTATCCATGTCCTGTTTCAGTCAATTACTATCATCCAGACTGTCTGTCCATTCTGCTAAACTATCAATGTCCTGTTTCAGTCAATTACTATCATCCTGACTGTCTATCCATTCTGCTAAACTATCAATGTCCTGTTTCAGTCAATTACTATCATCCTGACTGTCTATCCATTCTGCTAAACTATCAATGTCCTGTTTCAGTCAATTACTATCATCCTGACTGTCTATCCATTCTGCTAAACTATCAATGTCCTGTTTCAGTCAATTACTATCATCCTGACTGTCTGTCCATTCTGCTAAATTATCAATGTCCTGTTTCAGTCAATTACTATCATCCTGACTGTCTGTCCATTCTGCTAAACTATCCATGTCCTGTTTCAGTCAATTACTATCATCCTGACTGTCTATCCATTCTGCTAAACTATCAATGTCCTGTTTCAGTCAATTACTATCATCCTGACTGTCTGTCCATTCTGCGAAACTATCAATATCCTGTTTCAGTCAATTACTATCATCCTGACTGTCTGTCCATTCTGCTAAATTATCAATGTCCTGTTTCAGTCAATTACTATCATCCTGACTGTCTGTCCATTCTGCTAAACTATCCATGTCCTGTTTCAGTCAATTACTATCATCCTGACTGTCTATCCATTCTGCTAAACTATCAATGTCCTGTTTCAGTCAATTACTATCATCCTGACTGTCTATCCATTCTGCTAAACTATCCATGTCCTGTTTCAGTCAATTACTATCATCCTGACTGTCTATCCATTCTGCTAAACTATCAATGTCCTGTTTCAGTCAATTACTATCATCCTGACTGTCTGTCCATTCTGCTAAACTATCAATGTCCTGTTTCACTCAATTACTATCATCCTGACTGTCTATCCATTCTGCTAAACTATCCATGTCCTGTTTCAGTCAATTACTATCATCCAGACTGTCTGTCCATTCTGCTAAACTATCAATGTCCTGTTTCAGTCAATTACTATCATCCTGACTGTCTGTCCATTCTGCTAATCTATCAATGTCCTGTTTCAGTCAATTACTATCATCCTGACTGTCTATCCATTCTGCTAAACTATCAATGTCCTGTTTCAGTCAATGACTATCATCCTGACTGTCTGTCCATTCTGCTAAACTATCCATGTCCTGTTTCAGTCAATTACTATCATCCTGACTGTCTATCCATTCTGCTAAACTATCAATGTCCTGTTTCAGTCAATTACTATCATCCTGACAGTCTGTCCATTCTGCTAAACTATCAATGTCCTGTTTCACTCAATTACTATCATCCTGACTGTCTGTCCATTCTGCTAAACAATCAATGTCCTGTTTCAGTCAATTACTATCATCCTGACTGTCTGTCCATTCTGCTAAACTATCCATGTCCTGTTTCAGTCAATTACTATCATCCTGACTGTCTATCCATTCTGCTAATCTATCCATGTCCTGTTTCAGTCAATTACTATCATCCTGACTGTCTATCCATTCTGCTAATCTATCCATGTCCTGTTTCAGTCAATTACTATCATCCTGACTGTCTATCCATTCTGCTAAACTATCAAGGTCCTGTTTCACTCAATTACTATCATCCTGACTGTCTGTCCATTCTGCTAAAATATCCATGTCCTGTTTCAGTCAATAACTATCATCCTGACTGTCTGTCCATTCTGCTAAACAATCAATGTCCTGTTTCAGTCAATTACTATCATCCTGACTGTCTGTCCATTCTGCTAAACTATCCATGTCCTGTTTCAGTCAATTACTATCATCCTGACTGTCTATCCATTCTGCTAAACTATCCATGTCCTGTTTCAGTCAATAACTATCATCCTGACTGTCTGTCCATTCTGCTAAACAATCAATGTCCTGTTTCAGTCAATTACTATCATCCTGACTGTCTGTCCATTCTGCTAAACTATCCATGTCCTGTTTCAGTCAATTACTATCATCCTGACTGTCTATCCATTCTGCTAAACTATCCATGTCCTGTTTCAGTCAATAACTATCATCCTGACTGTCTGTCCATTCTGCTAAACAATCAATGTCCTGTTTCAGTCAATTACTATCATCCTGACTGTCTGTCCATTCTGCTAAACTATCCATGTCCTGTTTCAGTCAATTACTATCATCCTGACTGTCTGTCCATTCTGCTAAACAATCAATGTCCTGTTTCAGTCAATTACTATCATCCTGACTGTCTGTCCATTCTGCTAAACTATCCATGTCCTGTTTCAGTCAATTACTATCATCCTGACTGTCTGTCCATTCTGCTAATCTATCAATGTCCTGTTTCAGTCAATTACTATCATCCTGACTGTCTGTCCATTCTGCTAAACTATCCATGTCCTGTTTCAGTCAATTACTATCATCCTGACTGTCTATCCATTCTGCTAAACTATCCATGTCCTGTTTCAGTCAATAACTATCATCCTGACTGTCTGTCCATTCTGCTAAACAATCAATGTCCTGTTTCAGTCAATTACTATCATCCTGACTGTCTGTCCATTCTGCTAAACTATCCATGTCCTGTTTCAGTCAATTACTATCATCCTGACTGTCTATCCATTCTGCTAATCTATCAATGTCCTGTTTCAGTCAATTACTATCATCCTGACTGTCTGTCCATTCTGCTAAACTATCAATGTCCTGTTTCAGTCAATTACTATCATCCTGACTGTCTGTCCATTCTGCTAAATTATCCATGTCCTGTTTCAGTCAATTACTATCATCCTGACTGTCTATCCATTCTGCTAATCTATCAATGTCCTGTTTCAGTCAATTACTATCATCCTGACTGTCTGTCCATTCTGCTAAACTATCAATGTCCTGTTTCAGTCAATTACTATCATCCTGACTGTCTATCCATTCTGCTAATCTATCAATGTCCTGTTTCAGTCAATTACTATCATCCTGACTGTCTGTCCATTCTGCTAAACTATCAATGTCCTGTTTCAGTCATTTACTATCATCCTGACTGTCTGTCCATACTGCTAATCTATCCATGTCCTGTTTCAGTCAATTACTATCATCCTGACTGTCTGTCCATTCTGCTAAATTATCAATGTCCTGTTTCAGTCAATTACTATCATCCTGACTGTCTATCCATTCTGCTAAACTATCAATGTCCTGTTTCAGTCAATTACTATCATCCTGACTGTCTATCCATTCTGCTAAATTATCAATGTCCTGTTTCAGTCAATTACTATCATCCTGACTGTCTGTCCATTCTGCTAAACTATCCATGTCCTGTTTCAGTCAATTACTATCATCCTGACTGTCTGTCCATTCTGCTAAACTATCCATGTCCTGTTTCAGTCAATTACTATCATCCTGACTGTCTGTCCATTCTGCTAAACTATCCATGTCCTGTTTCAGTCAATTACTATCATCCTGACTGTCTGTCCATTCTGCTAATCTATCCATGTGCTGTTTCAGTCAATTACTATCATCCTGACTGTCTGTCCATTCTGCTAAACTATCCATGTCCTGTTTCAGTCAATTACTATCATCCTGACTGTCTGTCCATTCTGCTAATCTATCCATGTCCTGTTTCAGTCAATTACTATCATCCTGACTGTCTGTCCATTCTGCTAAACTATCCATGTCCTGTTTCAGTCAATTACTATCATCCTGACTGTCTATCCATTCTGCTAATCTATCCATGTCCTGTTTCAGTCAATTACTATCATCCTGACTGTCTATCCATTCTGCTAAACTATCAATGTCCTGTTTCAGTCAATTACTATCATCCTGACTGTCTGTCCATTTTGCTAAACTATCAATGTCCTGTTTCAGTCAATTACTATCATCCTGACTGTCTGTCCATTCTGCTAAACTATCAATGTCCTGTTTCAGTCAATTACTATCATCCTGACTGTCTGTCCATTCTGCTAAACTATCCATGTCCTGTTTCAGTCAATAACTATCATCCTGACTGTCTGTCCATTCTGCTAATCTATCCATGTCCTGTTTCAGTCAATAACTATCATCCTGACTGTCTGTTATTCTGCTGAACTATCAATGTCCTGTTTCAGTCAATTACTATCATCCTGACTGTCTGTCCATTCTGCTAAACTATCAATGTCCTGTTTCAGTCAATTACTATCATCCTGACTGTCTGTCCATTCTGCTAAACTATCCATGTCCTGTTTCAGTCAATAACTATCATCCTGACTGTCTGTCCATTCTGCTAATCTATCCATGTCCTGTTTCAGTCAATAACTATCATCCTGACTGTCTGTTATTCTGCTAAACTATCCATGTCCTGTTTCAGTCAATTACTATCATCCTGACTGTCTGTCCATTCTGCTAAACAATCAATGTCCTGTTTCAGTCAATTACTATCATCCTGACTGTCTGTCCATTCTGCTAAACTATCCATGTCCTGTTTCAGTCAATTACTATCAAACTGACTGTCTATCCATTCTGCTAATCTATCAATGTCCTGTTTCAGTCAATTACTATCATCCTGACTGTCTGTCCATTCTGCTAAACTATCCATGTCCTGTTTCAGTCAATTACTATCATCCTGACTGTCTGTCCATTCTGCTAAACAATCAATGTCCTGTTTCAGTCAATTACTATCATCCTGACTGTCTGTCCATTCTGCTAAACTATCAATGTCCTGTTTCAGTCAATTACTATCATCCTGACTGTCTGTCCATTCTGCTAAACTATCAATGTCCTGTTTCAGTCAATTACTATCATCCTGACTGTCTGTCCATTCTGCTAAACTATCCATGTCCTGTTTCAGTCAATTACTATCATCCTGACTGTCTGTCCATTCTGCTAAACAATCAATGTCCTGTTTCAGTCAATTACTATCATCCTGACTGTCTGTCCATTCTGCTAAACTATCAATGTCCTGTTTCAGTCAATTACTATCATCCTGACTGTCTGTCCATTCTGCTAAACTATCAATGTCCTGTTTCAGTCAATTACTATCATCCTGACTGTCTGTCCATTCTGCTAAACTATCCATGTCCTGTTTCAGTCAATTACTATCATCCTGACTGTCTATCCATTCTGCTAATCTATCAATGTCCTGTTTCAGTCAATTACTATCATCCTGACTGTCTGTCCATTCTGCTAAACTATCAATGTCCTGTTTCAGTCAATTACTATCATCCTGACTGTCTGTCCATTCTGCTAAACTATCAATGTCCTGTTTCAGTCAATTACTATCATCCTGACTGTCTGTCCATTCTGCTAAACTATCCATGTCCTGTTTCAGTCAATTACTATCATCCTGACTGTCTATCCCTTCTGCTAATCTATCAATGTCCTGTTTCAGTCAATTACTATCATCCTGACTGTCTGTCCATTCTGCTAAACAATCAATGTCCTGTTTCAGTCAATTACTATCATCCTGACTGTCTATCCATTCTGCTAATCTATCAATGTCCTGCTTCAGTCAATTACTATCATCCTGACTGTCTGTCCATTCTGCTAAACTATCAATGTCCTGTTTCAGTCAATTACTATCATCCTGACTGTCTGTCCATTCTGCTAAACTATCAATGTCCTGTTTCAGTCAATTACTATCATCCTGACTGTCTATCCATTCTGCTCATCTATCAATGTCCTGTTTCAGTCAATTACTATCATCCTGACTGTCTATCCATTCTGCTAATCTATCAATGTCCTGTTTCAGTCAATTACTATCATCCTGACTGTCTGTCCATTCTGCTAAACTATCAATGTCCTGTTTCAGTCAATTACTGTCATCCTGACTGTCTGTCCATTCTGCTAAACGATCAATGTCCTGTTTCAGTCAATTACTATCATCCTGACTGTCTGTCCATTCTGCTAAACTATCAATGTCCTGTTTCAGTCAATTACTATCATCCTGACTGTCTGTCCATTCTGCTAAACTATCCATATCCTGTTTCAGTCAATTACTATCATCCTGACTCTCTGTCCATTCTGCTAAACTATCAATGTCCTGTTTCAGTCAATTACTGTCATCCTGACTGTCTGTCCATTCTGCTAAACTATCAATGTCCTGTTTCAGTCAATGACTATCATCCTGACTCTCTGTCCATTCTGCTAAACTATCAATGTCCTGTTTCAGTCAATTACTGTCATCCTGACTGTCTGTCCATTCTGCTAATCTATCAATGTCCTGTTTCAGTCAATGACTATCATCCTGACTGTCTGTCCGTTCTGCTAAACTATCAATGTCCTGTTTCAGTCAATTACTATCATCCTGACTGTCTGTCCATTCTGCTAAACTATCAATGTCCTGTTTCAGTCAATGACTATCATCCTGACTCTCTGTCCATTCTGCTAAACTATCAATGTCCTGTTTCAGTCAATTACTGTCATCCTGACTGTCTGTCCATTCTGCTAATCTATCAATGTCCTGTTTCAGTCAATTACTATCATCCTGACTGTCTGTCCATTCTGCTAAACTATCAATGTCCTGTTTCAGTCAATGACTATCATCCTGACTCTCTGTCCATTCTGCTAAACTATCCATGTCCTGTTTCAGTCAATTACTATCATCCTGACAGTCTATCCATTCTGCTAAACTATCAATGTCCTGTTTCAGTCAATTACTATCATCCTGACTGTCTGTCCATTCTGCTAAACTATCCATGTCCTGTTTCAGTCAATGACTATCATTCTGACTGTCTATCCATTCTGCTAAACAATCAATGTCCTGTTTCAGTCAATTACTATCATCCTGACTGTCTGTCCATTCTGCTAATCTATCAATGTCCTGTTTCAGTCAATTACTATCATCCTGACTGTCTGTCCATTCTGCTAAACTATCCATGTCCTGTTTCAGTCAATGACTATCATTCTGACTGTCTATCCATTCTGCTAAACAATCAATGTCCTGTTTCAGTCAATTACTATCATCCTGACTGTCTGTCCATTTTGCTAAACTATCAATGTCCTGTTTCAGTCAATTACTATCATCCTGACTGTCTGTCCATTCTGCTAATCTATCAATGTCCTGTTTCAGTCAATTACTATCATCCTGACTGTCTGTCCATTCTGCTAAACTATCAATGTCCTGTTTCAGTCAATTACTATCATCCTGACTGTCTGTCCATTCTGCTAAACTATCAATGTCCTGTTTCAGTCAATTACTATCATCCTGACTGTCTATCCATTCTGCTAAACAATCAATGTCCTGTTTCAGTCAATTACTATCATCCTGACTGTCTGTCCATTCTGCTAATCTGTCAATGTCCTGTTTCAGTCAATTACTATCATCCTGACTCTCTGTCCATTCTGCTAATCTATCAATGTCCTGTTTCAGTCAATTACTATCATCCTGACTGTCCGTCCATTCTGCTAAACTATCCATGTCCTGTTTCAGTCAATTACTATCATCCTGACTGTCTGTCCATTCTGCTAAACTATCCATGTCCTGTTTCAGTCAATTACTATCATCCTGACTGTCTGTCCATTCTGCTAAACTATCAATGTCCCGTTTCAGTCAATTACTATCATCCTGACTGTCTGTCCATTCTGCTAAACTATCAATGTCCTGTTTCAGTCAATTACTATCATCCTGACTGTCTGTCCATTCTGCTAATCTATCAATGTCCTGTTTCAGTCAATTACTATCATCCTGACTGTCTATCCATTCTGCTAAACTATCAATGTCCTGTTTCAGTCAATTACTATCATCCTGATCCTCTGTCCATTCTGCTAAACTATCAATGTCCTGTTTCAGTCAATTACTATCATCCTGACTGTCTGTCCATTCTGCTAAACTATCAATGTCCTGTTTCAGTCAATTACTATCATCCTGACTGTCTGTCCATTCTGCGAAACTATCAATGTCCTGTTTCAGTCAATTACTATCATCCTGACTGTCTGTCCATTCTGCGAAACTATCAATGTCCTGTTTCAGTCAATTACTATCATCCTGACTGTCTGTCCATTCTGCTAAACTATCAATGTCCTGTTTCAGTCAATTACTATCATCCTGCCTGTCTATCCATTCTGCTAAACTATCCATGTCCTGTTTCAGTCAATTACTATCATCCTGACTGTCTGTCCATTCTGCGAAACTATCAATGTCCTGTTTCAGTCAATTACTATCATCCTGCCTGTCTATCCATTCTGCTAAACTATCCATGTCCTGTTTCAGTCAATTACTATCATCCTGACTGTCTGTCCATACTGCTAAACTATCAATGTCCTATTTCAGTCAATTACTATCATCCTGACTCTCTGTCCATTCGGCTAACATATCAATGTCCTGTTTCAGTCAATTACTATCATCCTGACTGTCTGTCCATTCTGCTAACCTATCAATGTCCTGTCTCAGTCAATTACTATAATTCTGACTGTCTGTCCATTCTGCTAACCTATCAATGTCCTGTTTCAGTCAATGACTATCATCCTGACTGTCTGTCCATTCTGCTAAACAATCAATGTCCTGTTTCAGTCAATTACTATCATCCTGACTGTCTGTCCATTCTGCTAAACTATCAATGTCCTGTTTCAGTCAATTACTATCATCCTGACTGTCTGTCCATTCTGCTAAACTATCAATGTCCTGTTTCAGTCAATTACTATCATCCTGACTGTCTGTCTGTCCATTCTGCTAAACTATCCATGTCCTGTTTCAGTCAATTACTATCATCCTGACTGTCTATCCATTCTGCTAAACTATCCATGTCCTGTTCCAGTCAATTACTATCATCCTGACTGTCTGTCCATTCTGCGAAACTATCAATGTCATATTTCAGTCAATTACTATCATCCTGACTGTCTGTCCATTCTGCTAAACTATCCAAGTCCTGTTTCAGTCAATTACTATCATCCTGACTGTCTGTCCATTCTGCTAACGTATCAATGTCCTGTTTCAGTCAATTATTATCATCCTGACTGTCTGTCCATTCTGCTAAACAATCAATGTCCTGTTTCAGTCAATTACTATCATCCTGACTGTCTGTCCATTCTGCTAAACTATCAATGTCCTGTTTCAGTCATTTACTATCATCCTGACTGTCTGTCCATTCTGCTAAACTATCCATGTCCTGTTTCAGTCAATTACTATCATCCTGACTGTCTGTCCATTCTGCTAAATTATCCATGTCCTGTTTCAGTCAATTGCTATCATCCTGACTGTCTGTGCATTCTGCTAAACTGTCAATGTCCTGTTTCAGTCAATTACTATCATCCTGACTGTCTGTCCATTCTGCTAAACTATCAATGTCCTGTCTCAGTCAATTACTATCATCCTGACTGTCTGTCCATTCTGCTAAACTATCAATGTCCTGTTTCAGTCAATTACTATCATCCTGACTGTCTATCCATTCTGCTAAACTATCAATGTCCTGTTTCAGTCAATTACTATCATCCTGACTGTCTGTCCATTCTGCTAAATTATCAATATCCTGTTTCAGTCAATTACTATCATCCTGACTGTTTGTCCATTCTGCTAAACTAACAATGTCCTGTTTCAGTCAATTACTATCATCCTGACTGTCTGTCCATTCTGCTGAACTATCCATGTCCTGTTTCAGTCAATTACTATCATCCTGACAGTCTGTCCATTCTGCTAAATTATCCATGTCCTGTTTCAGTCATTTACTATCATCCTGACTGTCTGTCCATTCTGCTAAACTATCAATGTCCTGTTTCAGTCAATTACTATCATCCTGACTCTCTGTCCATTCTGCTAAATTATCCATGTCCTGTTTCAGTCATTTACTATCATCCTGACTGTGTGTCCATTCTGCTAAATTATCCATGTCCTGTTTCAGTCATTTACTATCATCCTGACTGTCTGTCCATTCTGCTAAACTATCCATGTCCTGTTTCAGTCAATTACTATCATCCTGACTGTCTGTCCATTCTGCTAAACTATCAATGTCCTGTTTCAGTCAATTACTATCATCCTGACTGTCTGTCCATTCTGCTAAATTATCCATGTCCTGTTTCAGTCAATTACTATCATCCTGACTGTCTGTCCATTCTGCTAAACTATCAATGTCCTGTTTCAGTCAATTACTATCATCCAGACTGTCTGTCCATTCTGCTATACTATCAATGTCCTGTTTCAGTCAATTACTATCATCCTGACTGTCTATCCATTCTGCTAAACTATCAATGTCCTGTTTCAGTCAATTACTATCATCCTGACTGTCTGTCCATTCTGCTAAACTATCAATGTCCTGTTTCAGTCAATTACTACCATCCAGACTGTCTGTCCATTCTGCTATACTATCAATGTCCTGTTTCAGTCAATTACTATCATCCTGACTGTCTGTCCATTCTGCTAAACTATCAATGTCCTGTTTCAGTCAATTACTATCATCCTGACTGTCTATCCATTCTGCTAAACTATCAATGTCCTGTTTCAGTCAATTACTATCATCCAGACTGTCTGTCCATTCTGCTATACTATCAATGTCCTGTTTCAGTCAATTACTATCATCCTGACTGTCTGTCCATTCTGCTAAACTATCAATGTCCTGTTTCAGTCAATTACTATCATCCTGACTGTCTGTCCATTCTGCTATTCTATCAATGTCCTGTTTCAGTCAATTACTATCATCCTGACTCTCTGTCCATTCTGCTAAACTATCCATGTCCTGTTTCAGTCAATTACTATCATCCTGACTGTCTGTCCATTCTGCTAAATTATCCATGTCCTGTTTCAGTCAATTACTATCATCCTGATCCTCTGTCCATTCTGCTATACTATCAATGTCCTGTTTCAGTCAATTACTATCATCCTGACTCTCTGTCCATTCTGCTAAACTATCAATGTCCTGTTTCAGTCAATTACTATCATCCTGACTCTCTGTCCATTCTGCTAAATTATCCATGTCCTGTTTCAGTCAATTACTATCATCCTGACTGTCTGTCCATTCTGCTAAACTATCAATGTCCTGTTTCAGTCAATTACTATCATCCAGACTGTCTGTCCATTCTGCTATACTATCAATGTCCTGTTTCAGTCAATTACTATCATCCTGACTGTCTATCCATTCTGCTAAACGATCAATGTCCTGTTTCAGTCAATTACTATCATCCTGACTGTCTGTCCATTCTGCTAAACTATCAATGTCCTGTTTCAGTCAATTACTACCATCCAGACTGTCTGTCCATTCTGCTATACTATCAATGTCCTGTTTCAGTCAATTACTATCATCCTGACTGTCTGTCCATTCTGCTAAACTATCAATGTCCTGTTTCAGTCAATGACTATCATTCTGACTGTCTATCCATTCTGCTAAACAATCAATGTCCTGTTTCAGTCAATTACTATCATCCTGACTGTCTGTCCATTCTGCTAATCTATCAATGTCCTGTTTCAGTCAATTACTATCAACCTGACTGTCTGTCCATTCTGCTAAACTATCCATGTCCTGTTTCAGTCAATGACTATCATTCTGACTTTCTATCCATTCTGCTAAACAATCAATGTCCTGTTTCAGTCAATTACTATCATCCTGACTGTCTGTCCATTCTGCTAAACTATCAATGTCCTGTTTCAGTCAATTACTATCATCCTGACTGTCTGTCCATTCTGCTAATCTATCAATGTCCTGTTTCAGTCAATTACTATCATCCTGACTGTCTGTCCATTCTGCTAAACTATCAATGTCCTGTTTCAGTCAATTACTATCATCCTGACTGTCTGTCCATTCTGCTAAACTATCAATGTCCTGTTTCAGTCAATTACTATCATCCTGACTGTCTATCCATTCTGCTAAACAATCAATGTCCTGTTTCAGTCAATTACTATCATCCTGACTGTCTGTCCATTCTGCTAATCTGTCAATGTCCTGTTTCAGTCAATTACTATCATCCTGACTCTCTGTCCATTCTGCTAATCTATCAATGTCCTGTTTCAGTCAATTACTATCATCCTGAATGTCCGTCCATTCTGCTAAACTATCCATGTCCTGTTTCAGTCAATTACTATCATCCTGACTGTCTGTCCATTCTGCTAAACTATCCATGTCCTGTTTCAGTCAATTACTATCATCCTGACTGTCTGTCCATTCTGCTAAACTATCAATGTCCCGTTTCAGTCAATTACTATCATCCTGACTGTCTGTCCATTCTGCTAAATTATCAATATCCTGTTTCAGTCAATTACTATCATCCTGACTGTTTGTCCATTCTGCTAAACTAACAATGTCCTGTTTCAGTCAATTACTATCATCCTGACTGTCTGTCCATTCTGCTGAACTATCCATGTCCTGTTTCAGTCAATTACTATCATCCTGACAGTCTGTCCATTCTGCTAAATTATCCATGTCCTGTTTCAGTCATTTACTATCATCCTGACTGTCTGTCCATTCTGCTAAACTATCAATGTCCTGTTTCAGTCAATTACTATCATCCTGACTCTCTGTCCATTCTGCTAAATTATCCATGTCCTGTTTCAGTCATTTACTATCATCCTGACTGTGTGTCCATTCTGCTAAATTATCCATGTCCTGTTTCAGTCATTTACTATCATCCTGACTGTCTGTCCATTCTGCTAAACTATCCATGTCCTGTTTCAGTCAATTACTATCATCCTGACTGTCTGTCCATTCTGCTAAACTATCAATGTCCTGTTTCAGTCAATTACTATCATCCTGACTGTCTGTCCATTCTGCTAAATTATCCATGTCATGTTTCAGTCAATTACTATCATCCTGACTGTCTGTCCATTCTGCTAAACTATCAATGTCCTGTTTCAGTCAATTACTATCATCCAGACTGTCTGTCCATTCTGCTATACTATCAATGTCCTGTTTCAGTCAATTACTATCATCCTGACTGTCTATCCATTCTGCTAAACTATCAATGTCCTGTTTCAGTCAATTACTATCATCCTGACTGTCTGTCCATTCTGCTAAACTATCAATGTCCTGTTTCAGTCAATTACTACCATCCAGACTGTCTGTCCATTCTGCTATACTATCAATGTCCTGTTTCAGTCAATTACTATCATCCTGACTGTCTGTCCATTCTGCTAAACTATCAATGTCCTGTTTCAGTCAATTACTATCATCCTGACTGTCTATCCATTCTGCTAAACTATCAATGTCCTGTTTCAGTCAATTACTATCATCCAGACTGTCTGTCCATTCTGCTATACTATCAATGTCCTGTTTCAGTCAATTACTATCATCCTGACTGTCTGTCCATTCTGCTAAACTATCAATGTCCTGTTTCAGTCAATTACTATCATCCTGACTGTCTGTCCATTCTGCTATTCTATCAATGTCCTGTTTCAGTCAATTACTATCATCCTGACTCTCTGTCCATTCTGCTAAACTATCCATGTCCTGTTTCAGTCAATTACTATCATCCTGACTGTCTGTCCATTCTGCTAAATTATCCATGTCCTGTTTCAGTCAATTACTATCATCCTGATCCTCTGTCCATTCTGCTATACTATCAATGTCCTGTTTCAGTCAATTACTATCATCCTGACTCTCTGTCCATTCTGCTAAACTATCAATGTCCTGTTTCAGTCAATTACTATCATCCTGACTCTCTGTCCATTCTGCTAAATTATCCATGTCCTGTTTCAGTCAATTACTATCATCCTGACTGTCTGTCCATTCTGCTAAACTATCAATGTCCTGTTTCAGTCAATTACTATCATCCAGACTGTCTGTCCATTCTGCTATACTATCAATGTCCTGTTTCAGTCAATTACTATCATCCTGACTGTCTATCCATTCTGCTAAACGATCAATGTCCTGTTTCAGTCAATTACTATCATCCTGACTGTCTGTCCATTCTGCTAAACTATCAATGTCCTGTTTCAGTCAATTACTACCATCCAGACTGTCTGTCCATTCTGCTATACTATCAATGTCCTGTTTCAGTCAATTACTATCATCCTGACTGTCTGTCCATTCTGCTAAACTATCAATGTCCTGTTTCAGTCAATGACTATCATTCTGACTGTCTATCCATTCTGCTAAACAATCAATGTCCTGTTTCAGTCAATTACTATCATCCTGACTGTCTGTCCATTCTGCTAATCTATCAATGTCCTGTTTCAGTCAATTACTATCAACCTGACTGTCTGTCCATTCTGCTAAACTATCCATGTCCTGTTTCAGTCAATGACTATCATTCTGACTTTCTATCCATTCTGCTAAACAATCAATGTCCTGTTTCAGTCAATTACTATCATCCTGACTGTCTGTCCATTCTGCTAAACTATCAATGTCCTGTTTCAGTCAATTACTATCATCCTGACTGTCTGTCCATTCTGCTAATCTATCAATGTCCTGTTTCAGTCAATTACTATCATCCTGACTGTCTGTCCATTCTGCTAAACTATCAATGTCCTGTTTCAGTCAATTACTATCATCCTGACTGTCTGTCCATTCTGCTAAACTATCAATGTCCTGTTTCAGTCAATTACTATCATCCTGACTGTCTATCCATTCTGCTAAACAATCAATGTCCTGTTTCAGTCAATTACTATCATCCTGACTGTCTGTCCATTCTGCTAATCTGTCAATGTCCTGTTTCAGTCAATTACTATCATCCTGACTCTCTGTCCATTCTGCTAATCTATCAATGTCCTGTTTCAGTCAATTACTATCATCCTGACTGTCCGTCCATTCTGCTAAACTATCCATGTCCTGTTTCAGTCAATTACTATCATCCTGACTGTCTGTCCATTCTGCTAAACTATCCATGTCCTGTTTCAGTCAATTACTATCATCCTGACTGTCTGTCCATTCTGCTAAACTATCAATGTCCCGTTTCAGTCAATTACTATCATCCTGACTGTCTGTCCATTCTGCTAATCTATCAATGTCCTGTTTCAGTCAATTACTATCATCCTGACTGTCTATCCATTCTGCTAAACTATCAATGTCCTGTTTCAGTCAATTACTATCATCCTGATCCTCTGTCCATTCTGCTAAACTATCAATGTCCTGTTTCAGTCAATTACTATCATCCTGACTGTCTGTCCATTCTGCTAAACTATCAATGTCCTGTTTCAGTCAATTACTATCATCCTGACTGTCTGTCCATTCTGCGAAACTATCAATGTCCTGTTTCAGTCAATTACTATCATCCTGACTGTCTGTCCATTCTGCGAAACTATCAATGTCCTGTTTCAGTCAATTACTATCATCCTGACTGTCTGTCCATTCTGCTAAACTATCAATGTCCTGTTTCAGTCAATTACTATCATCCTGCCTGTCTATCCATTCTGCTAAACTATCCATGTCCTGTTTCAGTCAATTACTATCATCCTGACTGTCTGTCCATTCTGCGAAACTATCAATGTCCTGTTTCAGTCAATTACTATCATCCTGCCTGTCTATCCATTCTGCTAAACTATCAATGTCCTGTTTCAGTCAATTACTATCATCCTGCCTGTCTATCCATTCTGCTAAACTATCCATGTCCTGTTTCAGTCAATTACTATCATCCTGCCTGTCTATCCATTCTGCTAAACTATCAATGTCCTGTCTCAGTCAATTACTATCATCCTGACTGTCTGTCCATTCTGCTAAACTATCAATGTCCTGTTTCAGTCAATTACTATCATCCTGACTGTCTATCCATTCTGCTAAACTATCAATGTCCTGTTTCAGTCAATTACTATCATCCTGACTGTCTGTCCATTCTGCTAAATTATCAATATCCTGTTTCAGTCAATTACTATCATCCTGACTGTTTGTCCATTCTGCTAAACTAACAATGTCCTGTTTCAGTCAATTACTATCATCCTGACTGTCTGTCCATGCTGCTAAACTATCAATGTCCTGTTTCAGTCATTTACTATCATCCTGACTGTGTGTCCATTCTGCTAAATTATCCATGTCCTGTTTCAGTCATTTACTATCATCCTGACTGTATGTCCATTCTGCTAAACTATCCATGTCCTGTTTCAGTCAATTACTATCATCCTGACTGTCTGTCCATTCTGCTAAACTATCAATGTCCTGTTTCAGTCAATTACTATCATCCTGACTGTCTGTCCATTCTGCTAAATTATCCATGTCCTGTTTCAGTCAATTACTATCATCCTGACTGTCTGTCCATTCTGCTAAACTATCAATGTCCTGTTTCAGTCAATTACTATCATCCAGACTGTCTGTCCATTCTGCTATACTATCAATGTCCTGTTTCAGTCAATTACTATCATCCTGACTGTCTATCCATTCTGCTAAACTATCAATGTCCTGTTTCAGTCAATTACTATCATCCTGACTGTCTGTCCATTCTGCTAAACTATCAATGTCCTGTTTCAGTCAATTACTACCATCCAGACTGTCTGTCCATTCTGCTATACTATCAATGTCCTGTTTCAGTCAATTACTATCATCCTGACTGTCTGTCCATTCTGCTAAACTATCAATGTCCTGTTTCAGTCAATTACTATCATCCTGACTGTCTATCCATTCTGCTAAACTATCAATGTCCTGTTTCAGTCAATTACTATCATCCAGACTGTCTGTCCATTCTGCTATACTATCAATGTCCTGTTTCAGTCAATTACTATCATCCTGACTGTCTGTCCATTCTGCTAAACTATCAATGTCCTGTTTCAGTCAATTACTATCATCCTGACTGTCTGTCCATTCTGCTATTCTATCAATGTCCTGTTTCAGTCAATTACTATCATCCTGACTCTCTGTCCATTCTGCTAAACTATCCATGTCCTGTTTCAGTCAATTACTATCATCCTGACTGTCTGTCCGTTCTGCTAAATTATCCATGTCCTGTTTCAGTCAATTACTATCATCCTGATCCTCTGTCCATTCTGCTATACTATCAATGTCCTGTTTCAGTCAATTACTATCATCCTGACTCTCTGTCCATTCTGCTAAACTATCAATGTCCTGTTTCAGTCAATTACTATCATCCTGACTCTCTGTCCATTCTGCTAAATTATCCATGTCCTGTTTCAGTCAATTACTATCATCCTGACTGTCTGTCCATTCTGCTAAACTATCAATGTCCTGTTTCAGTCAATTACTATCATCCAGACTGTCTGTCCATTCTGCTATACTATCAATGTCCTGTTTCAGTCAATTACTATCATCCTGACTGTCTATCCATTCTGCTAAACGATCAATGTCCTGTTTCAGTCAATTATTATCATCCTGACTGTCTGTCCATTCTGCTAAACTATCAATGTCCTGTTTCAGTCAATTACTACCATCCAGACTGTCTGTCCATTCTGCTATACTATCAATGTCCTGTTTCAGTCAATTACTATCATCCTGACTGTCTGTCCATTCTGCTAAACTATCAATGTCCTGTTTCAGTCAATTACTATCATCCTGACTGTCTATCCATTCTACTAAACTATCAATGTCCAGTTTCAGTCAATTACTATCATCCTGACTGTCTGTCCATTCTGCTAAATTAACAATGTCCTGTTTCAGTCAATTACTATCATCCTGACTGTCTGTCCATTCTGCTAAACTATCCATGTCCTGTTTCATTCAATTACTATCATCCTGACTGTCTGTCCATTCTGCTAACCTATCCATGTCCTGTTTCAGTCAATTACTATCATCCTGTCTTTCTATCCATTCTGCTAAACTATCAATGTCCAGTTTCAGTCAATTACTATCATCCTGACTGTCTGTCCATTCTGCTAAATTAACAATGTCCTGTTTCAGTCAATTACTATCATCCTGACTGACTGTCCATTCTGCTAAACTATCCATGTCCTGTTTCAGTCAATTACTATCATCCTGACTGTCTGTCCATTCTGCTAAATTATCCATGTCCTGTTTCAGTCAATTACTATCATCCTGACTGTCTGTGCATTCTGCTAAACTGTCAATGTCCTGTTTCAGTCAATTACTATCATCCTGACTGTCTGTCCATTCTGCTAAACTATCAATGTCCTGTCTCAGTCAATTACTATCATCCTGACTGTCTGTCCATTCTGCTAAACTATCAATGTCCTGTTTCAGTCAATTACTATCATCCTGACTGTCTATCCATTCTGCTAAACTATCAATGTCCTGTTTCAGTCAATTACTATCATCCTGACTGTCTGTCCATTCTGCTAAATTATCAATATCCTGTTTCAGTCAATTACTATCATCCTGACTGTTTGTCCATTCTGCTAAACTAACAATGTCCTGTTTCAGTCAATTACTATCATCCTGACTGTCTGTCCATGCTGCTAAACTAACAATGTCCTGTTTCAGTCAATTACTATCATCCTGACTCTCTGTCCATTCTGCTGAACTATCCATGTCCTGTTTCAGTCAATTACTATCATCCTGACAGTCTGTCCATTCTGCTAAATTATCCATGTCCTGTTTCAGTCATTTACTATCATCCTGACTGTCTGTCCATTCTGCTAAACTATCAATGTCCTGTTTCAGTCAATTACTATCATCCTGACTCTCTGTCCATTCTGCTAAATTATCCATGTCCTGTTTCAGTCATTTACTATCATCCTGACTGTCTGTCCATTCTGCTAAATTATCCATGTCCTGTTTCAGTCATTTACTATCATCCTGACTGTCTGTCCATTCTGCTAAACTATCCATGTCCTGTTTCAGTCAATTACTATCATCCTGACTGTCTGTCCATTCTGCTAAACTATCAATGTCCTGTTTCAGTCAATTACTATCATCCTGACTCTCTGTCCATTCTGCTAAACTATCCATGTCCTGTTTCAGTCAATTACTATCATCCTGACTGTCTGTCCATTCTGCTAAACTATCAATGTCCTGTTTCAGTCAATTACTATCATCCAGACTGTCTGTCCATTCTGCTATACTATCAATGTCCTGTTTCAGTCAATTACTATCATCCTGACTGTCTATCCATTCTGCTAAACTATCAATGTCCTGTTTCAGTCAATTACTATCATCCTGACTGTCTGTCCATTCTGCTAAACTATCAATGTCCTGTTTCAGTCAATTACTACCATCCAGACTGTCTGTCCATTCTGCTATACTATCAATGTCCTGTTTCAGTCAATTACTATCATCCTGACTGTCTGTCCATTCTGCTAAACTATCAATGTCCTGTTTCAGTCAATTACTATCATCCTGACTGTCTATCCATTCTGCTAAACTATCAATGTCCTGTTTCAGTCAATTACTATCATCCAGACTGTCTGTCCATTCTGCTATACTATCAATGTCCTGTTTCAGTCAATTACTATCATCCTGACTGTCTGTCCATTCTGCTATTCTATCAATGTCCTGTTTCAGTCAATTACTATCATCCTGACTCTCTGTCCATTCTGCTAAACTATCCATGTCCTGTTTCAGTCAATTACTATCATCCTGACTGTCTGTCCATTCTGCTAAATTATCCATGTCCTGTTTCAGTCAATTACTATCATCCTGACTGTCTGTCCATTCTGCTAAACTATCCATGTCCTGTTTCAGTCAATTACTATCATCCTGTCTGTCTGTCCATTCTGCTAACCTATCCATGTCCTGTTTCAGTCAATTACTATCATCCTGACTTTCTATCCATTCTGCTAAACTATCAATGTCCAGTTTCAGTCAATTACTATCATCCTGACTGTCTGTCCATTCTGCTAAATTATCAATGTCCTGTTTCAGTCAATTACTATCATCCTGACTGTCTGTCCATTCTGCTAAACTATCCATGTCCTGTTTCAGTCAATTACTATCATCCTGACTGTCTGTCCATTCTGCTAAACTATCCATGTCCTGTTTCAGTCAATTACTATCATCCTGACTGTCTATCCATTCTGCTAAACTATCCATGTCCTGTTTCAGTCAATTACTATCATCCTGACTGTCTGTCCATTCTGCTAAACTATCCATGTCCTGTTTCAGTCAATTACTATCATCCTGACTGTCTGTCCATTCTGCTAAACTATCAATGTCCTGTTTCAGTCAATTACTATCATCCTGACTCTCTGTCCATTATGCTAAACTATCAATGTCCTGTTACAGTCAATTACTATCATCCTGACTCTCTGTCCATTCTGCTAAATTATCCATGTCCTGTTTCAGTCAATTACTATCATCCTGACTGTCTGTCCATTCTGCTAAACTATCCATGTCCTGTTTCAGTCAATTACTATCATCCTGACTGTCTATCCATTCTGCTAAACTATCCATGTCCTGTTTCAGTCAATTACTATCATCCTGACTGTCTATCCATTCTGCTAAACTATCAATGTCCTGTTTCAGTCAATTACTACCATCCTGACTCTCTGTCCATTCTGCTAAACTATCCATGTCCTGTTACAGTCAATTACTATCATCCTGACTGTCTGTCCATTCTGCTAAATTATCCATGTCCTGTTTCAGTCAATTACTATCATCCTGACTGTCTGTCCATTCTGCTATACTATCAATGTCCTGTTTCAGTCAATTACTATCATCCTGACTGTCTGTCCATTCTGCTAAACTATCAATGTCCTGTTTCAGTCAATTACTACCATCCTGACTCTCTGTCCATTCTGCTAAACTATCCATGTCCTGTTTCAGTCAATTACTATCATCCTGACTGTCTGTCCATTCTGCTAAATTATCCATGTCCTGTTTCAGTCAATTACTATCATCCTGACTGTCTGTCCATTCTGCTATACTATCAATGTCCTGTTTCAGTCAATTACTATCATCCTGACTGTCTGTCCATTCTGCTAAACTATCAATGTCCTGTTTCAGTCAATTACTATCATCCTGACTGTCTGTCCATTCTGCTAAACTATCAATGTCCTGTTTCAGTCAATTACTATCATCCTGACTGTCTGTCCATTCTGCTATACTACCCATGTCCTGTTTCAGTCAATTACTATCATCCTGACTCTCTGTCCATTCTGCTAAACTATCCATGTCCTCTTTCAGTCAATGACTATCATCCTGACTGTCTGTCCATTCTGCTAACCTATCATTGTCCTGTTTCAGTCAATTACTATCATCCTAACTGTCTGTCCATTCTGCTAAACTATCAATGTCCTGTTACAGTCAATTACTATCATCCTGACTGTCTGTCCATTCTGCTAAACTATCCATGTCCTGTTTCAGTCAATTACTATCATCCTGACTGTCTGTCCATTCTGCTAAACTATCCATGTCCTGTTTCAGTCAATTACTATCATCCTGACTGTCTATCCATTCTGCTAAACTATCCATGTCCTGTTTCAGTCAATTACTATCATCCTGACTGTCTGTCCATTCTGCTAAACTATCCATGTCCTGTTTCAGTCAATTACTATCATCCTGACTGTCTGTCCATTCTGCTAAACTATCCATGTCCTGTTTCAGTCAATTACTATCATCCTGACTGTCTGTCCATTCTGCTAAACTATCCATGTCCTGTTACAGTCAATTACTATCATCCTGACTGTCTGTCCATTCTGCTAAACTCTCAATGTCCTGTTTCAGTCAATTACTATCATCCTGACTGTCTGTCCATTCTGCTAAACTATCAATGTCCTGTTTCGGTCAATTACTATCATCCTGACTGTCTGTCCATTCTGCTATTCTATCAATGTCCTGTTTCAGTCAATTACTATCATCCTGACTCTCTGTCCATTCTGCTAAACTATCCATGTCCTGTTTCAGTCAATTACTATCATCCTGACTGTCTGTCCATTCTGCTAAATTATCCATGTCCTGTTTCAGTCAATTACTATCATCCTGACTGTCTGTCCATTCTGCTAAACTATCCATGTCCTGTTTCAGTCAATTACTATCATCCTGACTGTCTGTCCATTCTGCTAAACTATCCATGTCCTGTTTCAGTCAATTACTATCATCCTGACTGTCTGTCCATTCTGCTAAACTATCAATGTCCTGTTTCAGTCAATTACTATCATCCTGACTCTCTGTCCATTCTGCTAAACTATCAATGTCTTGTTACAGTCAATTACTATCATCCTGACTCTCTGTCCATTCTGCTAAATTATCCATGTCCTGTTTCAGTCAATTACTATCATCCTGACTGTCTGTCCATTCTGCTAAACTATCCATGTCCTGTTTCAGTCAATTACTATCATCCTGACTGTCTATCCATTCTGCTAAACTATCCATGTCCTGTTTCAGTCAATTACTATCATCCTGACTGTCTATCCATTCTGCTGAACTATCAATGTCCTGTTTCAGTCAATTACTACCATCCTGACTCTCTGTCCATTCTGCTAAACTATCCATGTCCTGTTTCAGTCAATTACTATCATCCTGACTGTCTATCCATTCTGCTAAACTATCCATGTCCTGTTTCAGTCAATTACTATCATCCTGACTGTCTATCCATTCTGCTAAACTATCAATGTCCTGTTTCAGTCAATTACTATCATCCAGACTGTCTGTCCATTCTGCTATACTATCAATGTCCTGTTTCAGTCAATTACTATCATCCTGACTGTCTGTCCATTCTGCTAAACTATCAATGTCCTGTTTCGGTCAATTACTATCATCCTGACTGTCTGGCCATTCTGCTATTCTATCAGTGTCCTGTTTCAGTCAATTACTATCATCCTGACTCTCTGTCCATTCTGCTAAACTATCCATGTCCTGTTTCAGTCAATTACTATCATCCTGACTGTCTGTCCATTCTGCTAAATTATCCATGTCCTGTTTCAGTCAATTACTATCATCCTGACTGTCTGTCCATTCTGCTATACTATCAATGTCCTGTTTCAGTCAATTACTATCATCCTGACTGTCTGTCCATTCTGCTAAACTATCCATGTCCTGTTTCAGTCAATTACTATCATCCTGACTGTCTGTCCATTCTGCTAAACTATCAAAGTCCTGTTTCAGTCAATTACTATCATCCTGACTGTCTATCCATTCTGCTAAACTATCCATGTCCTGTTTAGGTCAATTACTATCATCCTGACTGTCTATCCATTCTGCTAAACTATCAATGTCCTGTTTCATTCAATTACTACCATCCTGACTCTCTGTCCATTCTGCTAAACTATCCATGTCCTGTTTCAGTCAATTACTATCATCCTG
This sequence comes from Heterodontus francisci, assembly GCF_036365525.1. Classification (NCBI taxonomy): domain Eukaryota; kingdom Metazoa; phylum Chordata; class Chondrichthyes; order Heterodontiformes; family Heterodontidae; genus Heterodontus; species Heterodontus francisci. The sequence continues at coordinate 1,221,802 of NW_027140783.1, forward strand.
ACTGTCTATCCATTCTGCTAAACTATCCATGTCCTGTTTCAGTCAATTACTATCATCCTGACTCTCTGTCCATTCTGCTAAATTATCCAAGTCCTGTTTCAGTCAATTACTATCATCCTGACTGGCTGTCCATTCTGCTAAACTATCCATGTCCTGTTTCAGTCAATTACTATCATCCTGACTGTCTGTCCATTCTGCTAAACTATCCATGTCCTGTTTCAGTCAATTACTATCATCCTGACTGTCTGTCCATTCTGCTAAACTATCAATGTCCTGTTTCAGTCAATTACTATCATCCTGACTTTCTATCCATTCTGCTAAACGATCAATGTCCAGTTTCAGTCAATTACTATCATCCTGACTGTCTGTCCATTCTGCTAAATTATCAATGTCCTGTTTCAGTCAATTACTATCATCCTGACTGTCTGTCCATTCTGCTAAACTATCCATGTCCTGTTTCAGTCAATTACTATCATCCTGACTGTCTGTCCATTCTGCTAAATTATCCATGTCCTGTTTCAGTCAATTACTATCATCCTGACTGTCTGTGCATTCTGCTAAACTATCAATGTCCTGTTTCAGTCAATTACTATCATCCTGACTGTCTGTCCATTCTGCTAAACTATCAATGTCCTGTTTCAGTCAATTACTATCATCCTGACTGTCTATCCATTCTGCTAAACTATCAATGTCCTGTTTCAGTCAATTACTATCATCCTGACTGTCTGTCCATTCTGCTAAACTATCAATGTCCTGTTTCAGTCAATTACAATCATCCTGACTGTCTGTCCATTCTGCTAAACTATCCATGTCCTGTTTCAGTCAATTACTATCATCCTGTCTGTCTATCCATTCTGCTAAACTATCCATGTCCTGTTTCAGTCAATTACTATCATCCTGACTGTCTGTCCATTCTGCTAAACTATCCATGTCCTGTTTCAGTCAATTACAATCATCCTGACTGTCTGTCCATTCTGCTAAACTATCCATGTCCTGTTTCAGTCAATTACTATCATCCTGTCTGTCTATCCATTCTGCTAAACTATCAATGTCCTGTTTCAGTCAATTACTGCCATCCTGACTCTCTGTCCATTCTGCTAAACTATCCATGTCCTGTTTCAGTCAATTACTATCATCCTGACTGTCTATCCATTCTGCTATACTATCAATGTCCTGTTTCAGTCAATTACTATCATCCTGACTGTCTGTCCATTCTGCTAAACTATCAATGTCCTGTTTCGGTCAATTACTATCATCCTGACTGTCTGTCCATTCTGCTATTCTATCAATGTCCTGTTTCAGTCAATTACTATCATCCTGACTCTCTGCCCATTCTGCTAAACTATCCATGTCCTGTTTCAGTCAATTACTATCAGCCTGACTGTCTGTCCATTCTGCTAAATTATCCATGTCCTGTTTCAGTCAATTACTATCATCCTGACTGTCTGTCCATTCTGCTATACTATCAATGTCCTGTTTCAGTCAATTACTATCATCCTGACTGTCTGTCCATTCTGCTAAACTATCAATGTCCTGTTTCAGTCAATTACTATCATCCTGACTGTCTGTCCATTCTGCTAAACTATCAATGTCCTGTTTCAGTCAATTACTATCATCCTGACTGTCTGTCCATTCTGCTATACTACCCATGTCCTGCTTCAGTCAATTACTATCATCCTGACTGTCTGTCCATTCTGCTAAACTATCCATGTCCTGTTTCAGTCAATTACTATCATCCTGACTCTCTGTCCATTCTGCTAAACTATCCATGTCCTGTTTCAGTCAATGACTATCATGCTGACTGTCTGTCCATTCTGCTAAACTATCAATGTCCTGTTTCAGTCAATTACTATCATCCTGACTGTCTGTCCATTCTGCTAAACTATCCATGTCCTGTTTCAGTCAATTACTATCATCCTGACTGTCTATCCATTCTGCTAAACTATCCATGTCCTGTTTCAGTCAATTACTATCATCCTGACTGTCTGTCCATTCTGCTAAACTATCAATGTCCTGTTACAGTCAATTACTATCATCCTGACTGTCTGTCCATTCTGCTAAACTATCCATGTCCTGTTTCAGTCAATTACTATCATCCTGACTGTCTATCCATTCTGCTAAACTATCCATGTCCTGTTTCAGTCAATTACTATCATCCTGACTGTCTGTCCATTCTGCTAAACTATCCATGTCCTGTTTCAGTCAATTACTATCATCCTGACTCTCTGTCCATTCTGCTAAATTATCCAAGTCCTGTTTCAGTCAATTACTATCATCCTGACTGGCTGTCCATTCTGCTAAACTATCCATGTCCTGTTTCAGTCAATTACTATCATCCTGAATGTCTGTCCATTCTGCTAAACTATCCATGTCCTGTTTCAGTCAATTACTATCATCCTGACTGTCTGTCCATTCTGCTAAACTATCAAAGTCCTGTTTCAGTCAATTACTATCATCCTGACTGTCTGTCCATTCTGCTAAACTATCAATGTCCTGTTTCAGTCAATTACTATCATCCTGACTGTCTGTCCATTCTGCTAAACAATCAATGTCCTGTTTCAGTCAATTACTATCATCCTGACTGTCTATCCATTCTGCTAAACTATCCATGTCCTGTTTAGGTCAATTACTATCATCCTGACTGTCTATCCATTCTGCTAAACTATCAAAGTCCTGTTTCAGTCAATTACTATCATCCTGACTGTCTGTCCATTCTGCTAAACTATCAATGTCCTGTTTCAGTCAATTACTATCATCCTGACTGTCTGTCCATTCTGCTAAACAATCAATGTCCTGTTTCAGTCAATTACTATCATCCTGACTGTCTATCCATTCTGCTAAACTATCCATGTCCTGTTTAGGTCAATTACTATCATCCTGACTGTCTATCCATTCTGCTAAACTATCAATGTCCTGTTTCATTCAATTACTACCATCCTGACTCTCTGTCCATTCTGCTAAACTATCCATGTCCTGTTTCAGTCAATTACTATCATCCTGACTGTCTATCCATTCTGCTAAACTATCCATGTCCTGTTTCATTCAATTACTATCATCCTGACTCTCTGTCCATTCTGCTAAATTATCCAAGTCCTGTTTCAGTCAATTACTATCATCCTGACTGGCTGTCCATTCTGCTAAACTATCCATGTCCTGTTTCAGTCAATTACTATCATCCTGACTGTCTGTCCATTCTGCTAAACTATCCATGTCCTGTATCAGTCAATTACTATCATCCTGACTGTCTTTCCATTCTGCTAACCTATCCATGTCCTGTTTCAGTCAATTACTATCATCCTGACTTTCTATCCATTCTGCTAAACGATCAATGTCCAGTTTCAGTCAATTACTATCATCCTGACTGTCTGTCCATTCTGCTAAATTATCAATGTCCTGTTTCAGTCAATTACTATCATCCTGACTGTCTGTCCATTCTGCTAAACTATCCATGTCCTGTTTCAGTCAATTACTATCATCCTGACTGTCTGTCCATTCTGCTAAATTATCCATGTCCTGTTTCAGTCAATTACTATCATCCTGACTGTCTGTGCATTCTGCTAAACTATCAATGTCCTGTTTCAGTCAATTACTATCATCCTGACTGTCTGTCCATTCTGCTAAACTATCAATGTCCTGTTTCAGTCAATTACTATCATCCTGACTGTCTATCCATTCTGCTAAACTATCAATGTCCTGTTTCAGTCAATTACTATCATCCTGACTGTCTGTCCATTCTGCTAAACTATCAATGTCCTGTTTCAGTCAATTACAATCATCCTGACTGTCTATCCATTCTGCTAAACTATCAATGTCCTGTTTCAGTCAATTACTATCATCCTGTCTGTCTATCCATTCTGCTAAACTATCCATGTCCTGTTTCAGTCAATTACTATCATCCTGACTGTCTGTCCATTCTGCTAAACTATCCATGTCCTGTTTCAGTCAATTACAATCATCCTGACTGTCTGTCCATTCTGCTAAACTATCCATGTCCTGTTTCAGTCAATTACTATCATCCTGTCTGTCTATCCATTCTGCTAAACTATCCATGTCCTGTTTCAGTCAATTACTATCATCCTGACTGTCTGTCCATTCTGCTAAACTATCCATGTCCTGTTTCAGTCAATTACAATCATCCTGACTGTCTGTCCATTCTGCTAAACTATCCATGTCCTGTTTCAGTCAATTACTATCATCCTGTCTGTCTATCCATTCTGCTAAACTATCAATGTCCTGTTTCAGTCAATTACTGCCATCCTGACTCTCTGTCCATTCTGCTAAACTATCCATGTCCTGTTTCAGTCAATTACTATCATCCTGACTGTCTATCCATTCTGCTATACTATCAATGTCCTGTTTCAGTCAATTACTATCATCCTGACTGTCTGTCCATTCTGCTAAACTATCAATGTCCTGTTTCGGTCAATTACTATCATCCTGACTGTCTGTCCATTCTGCTATTCTATCAATGTCCTGTTTCAGTCAATTACTATCATCCTGACTCTCTGTCCATTCTGCTAAACTATCCATGTCCTGTTTCAGTCAATTACTATCATCCTGACTGTCTGTCCATTCTGCTAAATTATCCATGTCCTGTTTCAGTCAATTACTATCATCCTGACTGTCTGTCCATTCTGCTATACTATCAATGTCCTGTTTCAGTCAATTACTATCATCCTGACTGTCTGTCCATTCTGCTAAACTATCAATGTCCTGTTTCAGTCAATTACTATCATCCTGACTGTCTGTCCATTCTGCTAAACTATCAATGTCCTGTTTCAGTCAATTACTATCATCCTGACTGTCTGTCCATTCTGCTATACTACCCATGTCCTGCTTCAGTCAATTACTATCATCCTGACTGTCTGTCCATTCTGCTAAACTATCCATGTCCTGTTTCAGTCAATTACTATCATCCTGACTCTCTGTCCATTCTGCTAAACTATCCATGTCCTGTTTCAGTCAATGACTATCATCCTGACTGTCTGTCCATTCTGCTAAACTATCAATGTCCTGTTTCAGTCAATTACTATCATCCTGACTGTCTGTCCATTCTGCTAAACTATCCATGTCCTGTTTCAGTCAATTACTATCATCCTGACTGTCTATCCATTCTGCTAAACTATCCATGTCCTGTTTCAGTCAATTACTATCATCCTGACTGTCTGTCCATTCTGCTAAACTATCAATGTCCTGTTACAGTCAATTACTATCATCCTGACTGTCTGTCCATTCTGCTAAACTATCCATGTCCTGTTTCAGTCAATTACTATCATCCTGACTGTCTATCAATTCTGCTAAACTATCCATGTCCTGTTTCAGTCAATTACTATCATCCTGACTGTCTGTCCATTCTGCTAAACTATCCATGTCCTGTTTCAGTCAATTACTATCATCCTGACTCTCTGTCCATTCTGCTAAATTATCCAAGTCCTGTTTCAGTCAATTACTATCATCCTGACTGGCTGTCCATTCTGCTAAACTATCCATGTCCTGTTTCAGTCAATTACTATCATCCTGAATGTCTGTCCATTCTGCTAAACTATCCATGTCCTGTTTCAGTCAATTACTATCATCCTGACTGTCTGTCCATTCTGCTAACCTATCCATGTCCTGTTTCAGTCAATTACTATCATCCTGACTGTCTATCCATTCTGCTAAACTATCCATGTCCTGTTTCAGTCAATTACTATCATCCTGACTCTCTGTCCATTCTGCTAAATTATCCAAGTCCTGTTTCAGTCAATTACTATCATCCTGACTGGCTGTCCATTCTGCTAAACTATCCATGTCCTGTTTCAGTCAATTACTATCATCCTGACTGTCTGTCCATTCTGCTAACCTATCCATGTCCTGTTTCAGTCAATTACTATCATCCTGACTTTCTATCCATTCTGCTAAACTATCAATGTCCAGTTTCAGTCAATTACTATCATCCTGACTGTCTGTCCATTCTGCTAAATTATCAATGTCCTGTTTCAGTCAATTACTATCATCCTGACTGTCTGTCCATTCTGCTAAACTATCCATGTCCTGTTGCAGTCAATTACTATCATCCTGACTGTCTGTCCATTCTGCTAAATTATCCATGTCCTGTTTCAGTCAATTACTATCATCCTGACTGTCTGTGCATTCTGCTAAACTATCAATGTCCTGTTTCAGTCAATTACTATCATCCTGACTGTCTGTCCATTCTGCTAAACTATCAATGTCCTGTTTCAGTCAATTACTATCATCCTGACTGTCTGTCCATTCTGCTAAACTATCAATGTCCTGTTTCAGTCAATTACAATCATCCTGACTGTCTGTCCATTCTGCTTAACTATCCATGTCCTGTTTCAGTCAATTACTATCATCCTGTCTGTCTATCCATTCTGCTAAACTATCCATGTCCTGTTTCAGTCAATTACTATCATCCTGACTCTCTGTCCATTCTGCTAAATTATCCATGTCCTGTTTCAGTCAATTACTATCATCCTGACTGTCTGTCCATTCTGCTATTCTATCAATGTCCTGTTTCAGTCAATTACTATCATCCTGACTGTCTGTCCATTCTGCTAAACTATCAATGTCCTGTTTCAGTCAATTACTATCATCCTGACTGTCTGTCCATTCTGCTAAACTATCCATGTCCTGTTTCAGTCAATTACTATCATCCTGACTGTCTGTCCATTCTGCTAAACTATCCATGTCCTGTTTCAGTCAATTACTATCATCCTGACAGTCTGTCCATTCTGCTAAACTATCAAAGTCCTGTTTCAGTCAATTACTATCATCCTGACTGTCTATCCATTCTGCTAAACTATCCATGTCCTGTTTAGGTCAATTACTATCATCCTGACTGTCTATCCATTCTGCTAAACTATCAATGTCCTGTTTCATTCAATTACTACCATCCTGACTCTCTGTCCATTCTGCTAAACTATCCATGTCCTGTTTCAGTCAATTACTATCATCCTGACTGTCTATCCATTCTGCTAAACTATCCATGTCCTGTTTCAGTCAATTACTATCATCCTGACTCTCTGTCCATTCTGCTAAATTATCCAAGTCCTGTTTCAGTCAATTAATATCATCCTGACTGGCTGTCCATTCTGCTAAACTTTCCATGTCCTGTTTCAGTCAATTACTATCATCCTGACTGTCTGTCCATTCTGCTAAACTATCCATGTCCTGTTTCAGTCAATTACTATCATCCTGACTGTCTTTCCATTCTGCTAACCTATCCATGTCCTGTTTAAGTCAATTACTATCATCCTGACTGTCTATCCATTCTGCTAAACTATCAATGTCCAGTTTCAGTCAATTACTATCATCCTGACTGTCTGTCCATTCTGCTAAATTATCAATGTCCTGTTTCAGTCAATTACTATCATCCTGACTGTCTGTCCATTCTGCTAAACTATCCATGTCCTGTTTCAGTCAATTACTATCATCCTGACTGTCTGTCCATTCTGCTAAATTATCAATGTCCTGTTTCAGTCAATTACTATCATCCTGACTGTCTATCCATTCTGCTAAACTATCCATGTCCTGTTTCAGTCAATTACTATCATCCTGACTGTCTGTCCATTCTGCTAAACTATCCATGTCCTGTTTCAGTCAATTACTATCATCCTGTCTGTCTATCCATTCTGCTAAACTATCCATGTCCTGTTTCAGTCAATTACTATCATCCTGACTGTCTGTCCATTCTGCTAAACTATCAATGTCCTGTTTCAGTCAATTACAATCATCCTGACTGTCTGTCCATTCTGCTAAACTATCCATGTCCTGTTTCAGTCAATTACTATCATCCTGTCTGTCTATCCATTCTGCTAAACTATCCATGTCCTGTTTCAGTCAATTACTATCATCCTGACCCTCTGACCATTCTGCTAAATTATCCATGTCCTGTTTCAGTCAATTACTATCATCCTGACTGTCTGTCCATTCTGCTAAACTATCCATGTCCTGTTTCAGTCAATTACTATCATCCTGTCTGTCTATCCATTCTGCTAAACTATCCATGTCCTGTTTCAGTCAATTACTATCATCCTGACCCTCTGTCCATTCTGCTAAACTATCAATGTCCTGTTTCAGTCAATTACTATCATCCTGACTGTCTGTCCATTCTGCTAAACTATCCATGTCCTGTTTCAGTCAATTACTATCATCCTGACTGTCTGTCCATTCTGCTAAACTATCCATGTCCTGTTTCAGTCAATTACTATCATCCAGACTGTCTGTCCATTCTGCTATACTATCAATGTCCTGTTTCAGTCAATTACCATCATCCAGACTGTCTGTCCATTCTGCTATACTATCAATGTCCTGTTTCAGTCAATTACTATCATCCTGACTGTCTGTCCATTCTGCTAAACTATCCATGTCCTGTTTCAGTCAATTACTATCATCCAGACTGTCTGTCCATTCTGCTATACTATCAATGTCCTGTTTCAGTCAATTACTATCATCCTGACTGTCTGTCCATTCTGCTAAACTATCAATGTCCTGTTTCAGTCAATTACTATCATCCTGACTGTCTGTCCATTCTGCTAAACTATCCATGTCCTGTTTCAGTCAATTACTATCATCCTGACTGTCTGTCCATTCTGCTAAACTATCCATGTCCTGTTTCAGTCAATTACTATCATCCTGACTGTCTGTCCATTCTGCTAAACTATCCATGTCCTGTTTCAGTCAATTACTATCATCCAGACTGTCTGTCCATTCTGCTATGCTATCAATGTCCTGTTTCAGTCAATTACTATCATCCTGACTGTCTGTCCATTCTGCTAAACTATCAATGTCCTGTTTCAGTCAATTACTATCATCCTGACTGTCTGTCCATTCTGCTAAATTATCAATGTCCTGTTTCAGTCAATTACTATCATCCTGACTGTCTGTCCATTCTGCTAAACTATCCATGTCCTGTTTCAGTCAATTACTATCATCCTGACTGTCTGTCCATTCTGCTAAACTATCAATGTCCTGTTTCAGTCAATTACTATCATCCTGACTGTCTGTCCATTCTGCTAAACTATCCATGTCCTGTTTCAGTCAATTACTATCATCCTGACTGTCTGTCCATTCTGCTAAACTATCAATGTCCTGTTTCAGTCAATTACTATCATCCTGACTGTCTATCCATTCTGCTAAACTATCAATGTCCAGTTTCAGTCAATTACTATCATCCAGACGGTCTGTCCATTCTGCTATAGTATCAATGTCCTGTTTCAGTCAATTACTATCATCCTGACTCTCTGTCCATTCTGCTAAACTATCCATGTCCTGTTTCAGTCAATTACTATCATCCTGACTGTCTGTCCATTCTGCTAAACTATCAATGTCCAGTTTCAGTCAATTACTATCATCCTGACTGTCTGTCCATTCTGCTAATCTATCAATGTCCTGTTTCAGTCAATTACTATCATCCTGACTGTCTATCCATTCTGCTAAACTATCAATGTCCAGTTTCAGTCAATTACTATCATCCTGACTGTCTGTCCATTCTGCTAAACTATCAATGTCCTGTTTCAGTCAATTGCTATCATCCTGACTGTCTGTCCATTCTGCTAAACTATCCATGTCCTGTTTCAGTCAATTACTATCATCCTGACTGTCTATCCATTCTTCTAAACTATCAATGTCCTGTTTCAGTCAATTACTATCATCCTGACTATCTATCCATTCTTCTAAACTATCCATGTCCTGTTTCAGTCAATTACTATCATCCTGACTGTCTATCCATTCTTCTAAACTATCAATGTCCTGTTTCAGTCAATTACTATCATCCTGATCCTCTGTCCATTCTGCTAAACTATCAATGTCCTGTTTCAGTCAATTACTATCATCCTGACTGTCTGTCCATTCTGCTAAACTATCCATGTCCTGTTTCAGTCAATTACTATCATCCTGACTGTCTATCCATTCTGCTAAACTATCAATGTCCTGTTTCAGTCAATTACTATCATCCTGACTGTCTATCCATTCTGCTAAACTATCCATGTCCTGTTTCAGTCAATTACTATCATTCTGACTGTCTGTCCATTCTGCTAAACTATCCATGTCCTGTTTCAGTCAATGACTATCATCCTGACTGTCTGTCCATTCTGCTAAACTATCAATGTCCTGTTTCAGTCAATTACTATCATCCAGAATGTCTGTCCATTCTGCTAAACTATCCATGTCCTGTTTCAGTCAATTACTATCATCCTGACTGTCTGTCCATTCTGCTAAACTATCCATGTCCTGTTTCAGTCAATGACTATCATCCTGACTGTCTGTCCATTCTGCTAAACTATCCATGTCCTGTTTCAGTCAATTACTATCATTCTGACTGTCTGTCCATTCTACTAAACTATCCATGTCCTGTTTCAGTCAATGACTATCATCCTGACTGTCTGTCCATTCTGCTAAACTATCAATGTCCTGTTTCAGTCAATTACTATCATCCAGACTGTCTGTCCATTCTGCTAAACTATCCATGTTCTGTTTCAGTCAATTACTATCATTCTGACTGTCTGTCCATTCTGCTAAACTATCCATGTCCTGTTTCAGTCAATGACTATCATCCAGACTGTCTGTCCATTCTGCTAAACTATCCATGTCCTGTTTCAGTCAATTACTATCATCCTGACTGTCTGTCCATTCTGCTAAACTATCAATGTCCTGTTTCAGTCAATGACTATCATCCTGACTGTCTGTCCATTCTGCTAAACTATCCATGTCCTGTTTCAGTCAATTACTATCATTCTGACTGTCTGTCCATTCTGCTAAACTATCCATGTCCTGTTTCAGTCAATGACTATCATCCTGACTGTCTGTCCATTCTGCTAAACTATCAATGTCCTGTTTCAGTCAATTACTATCATCCAGACTGTCTGTCCATTCTGCTAAACTATCCATGTCCTGTTTCAGTCAATTACTATCATCCTGACTGTCTGTCCATTCTGCTAAACTATCCATGTCCTGTTTCAGTCAATTACTATCATTCTGACTGTCTGTCCATTCTGCTAAACTATCCATGTCCTGTTTCAGTCAATTACTATCATCCAGACTGTCTGTCCATTCTGCTAAACTATCCATGTCCTGTTTCAGTCAATTACTATCATCCTGACTGTCTGTCCATTCTGCTAAACTATCAATGTCCTGTTTCAGTCAATTACTATCATCCTGACTGTCTGTCCATTCTGCTAAACTATCAATGTCCTGTTTCAGTCAATGACTATCATCCTGACTGTCTGTCCATTCTGCTAAACTATCAATGTCCTGTTTCAGTCAATTACTATCATCCTGACTGTCTGTCCATTCTGCTAAACTATCCATGTCCTGTTTCAGTCAATTACTATCATCCTGACTGTCTGTCCATTCTGCTAAACTATCAATGTCCTGTTTCAGTCAATTACTATCATCCAGACTGTCTGTCCATTCTGCTAAACTATCCATGTCCTGTTTCAGTCAATTACTATCATCCTGACTGTCTGTCCATTCTGCTAAACTATCAATGTCCTGTTTCAGTCAATTACTATCATCCTGACTGTCTGTCCATTCTGCTAAACTATCAATGTCCTGTTTCAGTCAATGACTATCATCCTGACTGTCTGTCCATTCTGCTAAACTATCCATGTCCTGTTTCAGTCAATTACTATCATCCTGACTGTCTGTCCATTCTGCTAAACTATCCATGTCCTGTTTCAGTCAATTACTATCATCCTGACTGTCTGTCCATTCTGCTAAACTATCCATGTCCTGTTTCAGTCAATTACTATCATCCTGACTGTCTGTCCATGCTGCTAAACTATCCATGTCCTGTTTCAGTCAATTACTATCATCCTGACTGTCTGTGCATTCTGCTAAACTATCAATGTCCTGTTTCGGTCAATTACTATCATCCTGACTGTCTGTCCATTCTGCTAAATTATCCATGTCCTGTTTCAGTCAATTACTATCATCCTGACTCTCTGTCCATTCTGCTAAATTATCCATGTCCTGTTTCAGTCAATTACTGTCATCCTGACTGTCTGTCCAATCTGCTAAACTATCAATGTCCTGTTTCAGTCCTTTACTATCATCCTGACTGTCTGTCCATTCTGCTAATTTATCAATGTCCTGTTTCAGTCAATTACTATCATCCTGACTGTCTATCCATTCTGCTAAACTATCCATGTCCTGTTTCAGTCAATTACTATCATCCTGACTGTCTGTCCATTCTGCTAATTTATCAATGTCCTGTTTCAGTCAATTACTATCATCCTGACTGTCTGTCCATTCTGCTAAACTATCCATGTCCTGTTTCAGTCAATTACTATCATCCTGACTGTCTATCCATTCTGCTAAACCATCAATGTCCTGTTTCAGTCAATTACTATCATCCTGACTGTCTATCCATTCTGCTAAACTATCAATGTCCTGTTTCAGTCAATTACTATCATCCTGACTGTCTGTCCTTTCTGCTAAACTATCCATGTCCTGTTTCAGTCAATTACTATCATCCTGACTGTCTGTCCATTCTGCTAAACTATCAATGTCCTGTTTCAGTCAATTACTATCATCCTGACTGTCTGTCCATTCTGCTAAACTATCCATGTCCTGTTTCAGTCAATGACTATCATCCTGACTGTCTGTCCATTCTGCTAAACTATCAATGTCCTGTTTCAGTCAATTACTATCATCCTGACTGTCTGTCCATTCTGCTAAACTATCAATGTCCTGTTTCAGTCAATTACTATCATCCTGACTGTCTGTCCATTCTGCTAAACTATCCATGTCCTGTTTCAGTCAATTACTATCATCCTGACTGTCTATCCATTCTGCTAAACTATCAATGTCCTGTTTCAGTCAATTACTATCATCCTGACTGTCTGTCCTTTCTGCTAAACTATCCATGTCCTGTTTCAGTCAATTACTATCACCCTGACTGTCTGTCCATTCTGCTAAACTATCAATGTCCTGTTTCAGTCAATTACTATCATCCTGACTGTCTGTCCATTCTGCTAAACTATCCATGTCCTGTTTCAGTCAATGACTATCATCCTGACTGTCTGTCCATTCTGCTAAACTATCAATGTCCTGTTTCAGTCAATTACTATCATCCTGACTGTCTGTCCATTCTGCTAAACTATCAATGTCCTGTTTCAGTCAATTACTATCATCCTGACTGTCTGTCCATTCTGCTAAACTATCCATGTCCTGTTTCAGTCAATTACTATCATCCTGACTGTCTGTCCATTCTGCTAAACTATCCATGTCCTGTTTCAGTCAATGACTATCATCCTGACTGTCTGTCCATTCTGCTAAACTATCAATGTCCTGTTTCAGTCAATTACTATCATCCTGACTGTCTGTCCATTCTGCTAAACTATCAATGTCCTGTTTCAGTCAATTACTATCATCCTGACTGTCTGTCCATTCTGCTAAACTATCCATGTCCTGTTTCAGTCAATTACTATCATCCTGACTGTCTGTCCATTCTGCTAAACTATCCATGTCCTGTTTCAGTCAATTACTATCATCCTGACTGTCTGTCCATTCTGCTAAACTATCAATGTCCTGTTTCAGTCAATTACTATCATCCTGACTCTCTGTCCATTCTGCTAAACTATCCATGTCCTGTTTCAGTCAATTACTATCATCCTGACTGTCTGTCCATTCTGCTAAACTATCCATGTCCTGTTTCAGTCAATTACTATCATCCTGACTGTCTGTCCATTCTGCTAAACTATCCATGTCCTGTTTCAGTCAATTACTATCATCCTGACTGTCTGTCCATTCTGCTAAACTATCAATGTCCTGTTTCAGTCAATTACTATCATCCTGACTCTCTGTCCATTCTGCTAAACTATCCATGTCCTGTTTCAGTCAATTACTATCATCCTGACTGTCTGTCCATTCTGCTAAACTATCCATGTCCTGTTTCAGTCAATTACTATCATCCTGACTGTCTGTCCATTCTGCTAAACTATCCATGTCCTGTTTCAGTCAATTACTGTCATCCTGACTGTCTGTCCATTCTGCTAAACTATCAATGTCCTGTTTCAGTCAATTACTATCATCCTGACTCTCTGTCCATTCTGCTAAACTATCCATGTCCTGTTTCAGTCAATTACTATCATCCTGACTGTCTGTCCATTCTGCTAAACTATCCATGTCCTGTTTCAGTCAATTACTATCATCCTGACTGTCTGTCCATTCTGCTAAACTATCAATGTCCTGTTTCAGTCAATTACTATCATCCTGACTGTCTGTCCATTCTGCTAAACTATCCATGTCCTGTTTCAGTCAATTACTATCATCCTGACTGTCTGTCCATTCTGCTAAACTATCCATGTCCTGTTTCAGTCAATTACTATCATCCTGACTGTCTGTCCATTCTGCTAAACTATCAATGTCCTGTTTCAGTCAATTACTATCATCCTGACTGTCTGTCCATTCTGCTAAACTATCCATGTCCTGTTTCAGTCAATTACTATCATCCTGACTGTCTGTCCATTCTGCTAAACTATCAATGTCCTGTTTCAGTCAATTACTATCATCCTGACTGTCTGTCCATTCTGCTAAACTATCCATGTCCTGTTTCAGTCAATTACTATCATCCTGACTGTCTGTCCATTCTGCTAAACTATCCATGTCCTGTTTCAGTCAATTACTATCATCCTGACTGTCTGTCCATTCTGCTAAACTATCAATGTCCTGTTTCAGTCAATTACTATCATCCTGACTGTCTGTCCATTCTGCTAAACTATCCATGTCCTGTTTCAGTCAATTACTATCATCCTGACTGTCTATCCATTCTGCTAAACTATCAATGTCCTGTTTCAGTCAATTACTATCATCCTGATCCTCTGTCCATTCTGCTAAACTATCAATGTCCTGTTTCAGTCAATTACTATCATCCTGACAGTCTGTCCATTCTGCTAAACTATCAATGTCCTGTTTCAGTCAATGACTATCATCCTGACTGTCTGTCCATTCTGCTAAACTATCAATGTCCTGTTTCAGTCAATAACTATCATCCTGACTGTCTGTCCATTCTGCTAAACTATCCATGTCCTGTTTCAGTCAATTACTATCATCCTGACTGTCTGTCCATTCTGCTAAACTATCAATGTCCTGTTTCAGTCAATTACTATCATCCTGATCCTCTGTCCATTCTGCTAAACTATCCATGTCCTGTTTCAGTCAATTACTATCATCCTGACTGTCTGTCCATTCTGCTAAACTATCAATGTCCTGTTTCAGTCAATTACTATCATCCTGACTGTCTGTCCATTCTGCTAAACTATCCATGTCCTGTTTCAGTCAATTACTATCATCCTGACTGTCTGTCCATTCTGCTAAACTATCAATGTCCTGTTTCAGTCAATTACTATCATCCTGATCCTCTGTCCATTCTGCTAAACTATCCATGTCCTGTTTCAGTCAATGACTATCATCCTGACTGTCTGTCCATTCTGCTAAACTATCCATGTCCTGTTTCAGTCAATTACTATCATCCTGACTGTCTGTCCATTCTGCTAAACTATCAATGTCCTGTTTCAGTCATTTACTATCATCCTGACTGTCTGTCCATTCTGCTAATTTATCAATGTCCTGTTTCAGTCAATTACTATCATCCTGACTGTCTGTCCATTCTGCTAAACTATCCATGTCCTGTTTCAGTCAATTACTATCATCCTGACTGTCTGTCCATTCTGCTAAACTATCCATGTCCTGTTTCAGTCAATTACTATCATCCTGACTCTCTGTGCATTCTGCTAAACTATCAATGTCCTGTTTCGGTCAATTACTATCATCCTGACTGTCTGTCCATTCTGCTAAACTATCAATGTCCTGTTTCAGTCAATTACTATCATCCTGACTGTCTGTCCATTCTGCTAAACTATCAATGTCCTATTTCAGTCAATTACTATCATCCTGATCCTCTCTCCATTCTGCTAAACTATCAATGTCCTGTTTCAGTCAATGACTATCATCCTGACTGTCTGTCCATTCTGCTAAACTATCAATGTCCTATTTCAGTCAATTACTATCATCCTGATCCTCTCTCCATTCTGCTAAACTATCCATGTCCTGTTTCAGTCAATTACTATCATCCTGACTGTCTGTCCATTCTGCTAAACTATCCATGTCCTGTTTCAGTCAATTACTATCATCCTGACTGTCTATCCATTCTGCTAAACTATCCATGTCCTGTTTCAGTCAATTACTATCATCCTGACTGTCTGTCCATTCTGCTAAACTATCAATGTCCTGTTTCAGTCAATTACTATCATTCTGATCCTCTCTCCATTCTGCTAAACTATCCATGTCCTGTTTCAGTCAATGACGATCATCCTGACTGTCTGTCCATTCTGCTAAACTATCCATGTCCTGTTTCAGTCAATTACTATCATCCTGACTGTCTGTCCATTCTGCTAAATTATCCATGTCCTGTTTCAGTCAATTACTATCATCCTGACTCTCTGTCCATTCTGCTAAATTATCCATGTCCTGTTTCAGTCAATTACTGTCATCCTGACTGTCTGTCCAATCTGCTAAACTATCAATGTCCTGTTTCAGTCATTTACTATCATCCTGACTGTCTGTCCATTCTGCTAATTTATCAATGTCCTGTTTCAGTCAATTACTATCATCCTGACTGTCTGTCCATTCTGCTAAACTATCCATGTCCTGTTTCAGTCAATTACTATCATCCTGACTGTCTGTCCATTCTGCTAAACTATCAATGTCCTGTTTCAGTCAATTACTATCATCCTGACTGTCTGTCCATTCTGCTAAACTATCCATGTCCTGTTTCAGTCAATTACTATCATCCTGACTGTCTATCCATTCTGCTAAACCATCAATGTCCTGTTTCAGTCAATTACTATCATCCTGACTGTCTATCCATTCTGCTAAACTATCAATGTCCTGTTTCAGTCAATTACTATCAACCTGACTGTCTGTCCATTCTGCTAAACTATCAATGTCCTGTTTCAGTCAATTACTATCATCCTGACTGTCTATCCATTCTGCTAAACTATCAATGTCCTGTTTCAGTCAATTACTATCATCCTGACTGTCTATCCATTCTGCTAAACTATCAATGTCCTGTTTCAGTCAATTACTATCAACCTGACTGTCTGTCCATTCTGCTAAACTATCAATGTCCTGTTTCAGTCAATTACTATCAACCTGACTGTCTGTCCATTCTGCTAAACTATCAATGTCCTGTTTCAGTCAATTACTATCAACCTGACTGTCTGTCCATTCTGCTAAACTATCAATGTCCTGTTTCAGTCAATTACTATCATCCTGACTGTCTGTCCATTCTGCTAAACTATCCATGTCCTGTTTCAGTCAATTACTATCATCCTGACTGTCTATCCCTTCTGCTAAACTATCAATGTCCTGTTTCAGTCAATTACTATCATCCTGACTGTCTGTCCATTCTGCTAAACTATCAATGTCCTATTTCAGTCAATTACTATCATCCTGATCCTCTCTCCATTCTGCTAAACTATCAATGTCCTGTTTCAGTCAATGACTATCATCCTGACTGTCTGTCCATTCTGCTAAACTATCAATGTCCTATTTCAGTCAATTACTATCATCCTGATCCTCTCTCCATTCTGCTAAACTATCCATGTCCTGTTTCAGTCAATTACTATCATCCTGACTGTCTGTCCATTCTGCTAAACTATCCATGTCCTGTTTCAGTCAATTACTATCATCCTGACTGTCTATCCATTCTGCTAAACTATCCATGTCCTGTTTCAGTCAATTACTATCATCCTGACTGTCTGTCCATTCTGCTAAACTATCAATGTCCTGTTTCAGTCAATTACTATCATTCTGATCCTCTCTCCATTCTGCTAAACTATCCATGTCCTGTTTCAGTCAATGACGATCATCCTGACTGTCTGTCCATTCTGCTAAACTATCCATGTCCTGTTTCAGTCAATTACTATCATCCTGACTGTCTGTCCATTCTGCTAAACTATCAATGTCCTGTTTCAGTCAATTACTATCATCCTGACTGTCTGTCCATTCTGCTAAACTATCAATGTCCTGTTTCAGTCAATGACTATCATCCTGACTGTCTGTCCATTCTGCTAAACTATCAATGTCCTGTTTCAGTCAATGACTATCATCCTGACTGTCTGTCCATTCTGCTAAACTATCCATGTCCTGTTTCAGTCAATTACTATCATCCTGACTGTCTGTCCATTCTGCTAAACTATCAATGTCCTGTTTCATTCAATTACTATCATCCTGACTGTCTGTCCATTCTGCTAAACTATCAATGTCCTGTTTCAGTCAATGACTATCATCCTGACTGTCTGTCCATTCTGCTAAACTATCAATGTCCTGTTTCAGTCAATGACTATCATCCTGACTGTCTGTCCATTCTGCTAAACTATCAATGTCCTGTTTCAGTCAATTACTATCATCCTGACTGTCTGTCCATTCTGCTAAACTATCCATGTCCTGTTTCAGTCAATTACTATCATCCTGACTGTCTATCCATTCTGCTAATCTATCAATGTCCTGCTTCAGTCAATTACTATCATCCTGACTGTCTGTCCATTCTGCTAAACTATCAATGTCCTGTTTCAGTCAATGACTATCATCCTGACTGTCTGTCCATTCTGCTAAACTATCCATGTCCTGTTTCAGTCAATTACTATCATCCTGACTGTCTGTCCATTCTGCTAAACTATCCATGTCCTGTTTCAGTCAATTACTATCATCCTGACTGTCTGTCCATTCTGCTAAACTATCAATGTCCTGTTTCAGTCAATTACTATCATCCTGACTGTCTGTCCATTCTGCTAAACTATCCATGTCCTGTTTCAGTCAATTACTATCATCCTGACTGTCTGTCCATTCTGCTAAACTATCAATGTCCTGTTTCAGTCAATTACTATCATCCTGACTGTCTGTCCATTCTGCTAAACTATCCATGTCCTGTTTCAGTCAATTACTATCATCCTGACTGTCTATCCATTCTGCTAAACTATCAATGTCCTGTTTCAGTCAATTACTATCATCCTGACTGTCTATCCATTCTGCTAAACCATCAATGTCCTGTTTCAGTCAATTACTATCATCCTGACTGTCTATCCATTCTGCTAAACTATCAATGTCCTGTTTCAGTCAATTACTATCAACCTGACTGTCTGTCCATTCTGCTAAACTATCAATGTCCTGTTTCAGTCAATTACTATCAACCTGACTGTCTGTCCATTCTGCTAAACTATCAATGTCCTGTTTCAGTCAATTACTATCAACCTGACTGTCTGTCCATTCTGCTAAACTATCAATGTCCTGTTTCAGTCAATTACTATCATCCTGACTGTCTGTCCATTCTGCTAAACTATCCATGTCCTGTTTCAGTCAATTACTATCATCCTGACTGTCTATCCCTTCTGCTAAACTATCAATGTCCTGTTTCAGTCAATTACTATCATCCTGACTGTCTGTCCATTCTGCTAAACTATCAATGTCCTATTTCAGTCAATTACTATCATCCTGATCCTCTCTCCATTCTGCTAAACTATCAATGTCCTGTTTCAGTCAATGACTATCATCCTGACTGTCTGTCCATTCTGCTAAACTATCAATGTCCTATTTCAGTCAATTACTATCATCCTGATCCTGTCTCCATTCTGCTAAACTATCCATGTCCTGTTTCAGTCAATTACTATCATCCTGACTGTCTGTCCATTCTGCTAAACTATCCATGTCCTGTTTCAGTCAATTACTATCATCCTGACTGTCTATCCATTCTGCTAAACTATCCATGTCCTGTTTCAGTCAATTACTATCATCCTGACTGTCTGTCCATTCTGCTAAACTATCAATGTCCTGTTTCAGTCAATTACTATCATTCTGATCCTCTCTCCATTCTGCTAAACTATCCATGTCCTGTTTCAGTCAATTACTATCATCCTGACTGTCTATCCATTCTGCTAATCTATCAATGTCCTGCTTCAGTCAATTACTATCATCCTGACTGTCTGTACATTCTGCTAAACTATCAATGTCCTGTTTCAGTCAATGACTATCATCCTGACTGTCTGTCCATTCTGCTAAACTATCCATGTCCTGTTTCAGTCAATTACTATCATCCTGACTGTCTGTCCATTCTGCTAAACTATCCATGTCCTGTTTCAGTCAATTACTATCATCCTGACTGTCTGTCCATTCTGCTAAACTATCAATGTCCTGTTTCAGTCAATTACTATCATCCTGACTGTCTGTCCATTCTGCTAAACTATCCATGTCCTGTTTCAGTCAATTACTATCATCCTGACTGTCTGTCCATTCTGCTAAACTATCAATGTCCTGTTTCAGTCAATTACTATCATCCTGACTGTCTGTCCATTCTGCTAAACTATCCATGTCCTGTTTCAGTCAATTACTATCATCCTGACTGTCTGTCCATTCTGCTAAACTATCCATGTCCTGTTTCAGTCAATTACTATCATCCTGACTGTCTGTCCATTCTGCTAAACTATCAATGTCCTGTTTCAGTCAATTACTATCATCCTGACTCTCTGTCCATTCTGCTAAACTATCCATGTCCTGTTTCAGTCAATTACTATCATCCTGACTGTCTGTCCATTCTGCTAAACTATCAATG
Organism: Heterodontus francisci; assembly: GCF_036365525.1. Classification (NCBI taxonomy): domain Eukaryota; kingdom Metazoa; phylum Chordata; class Chondrichthyes; order Heterodontiformes; family Heterodontidae; genus Heterodontus; species Heterodontus francisci. The sequence goes on from NW_027140783.1 coordinate 1,242,413, forward strand.
TCCTGTTTCAGTCAATTACTATCATCCTGACTGTCTGTCCATTCTGCTAAACTATCCATGTCCTGTTTCAGTCAATGACTATCATCCTGACTGTCTGTCCATTCTGCTAAACTATCAATGTCCTGTTTCAGTCAATTACTATCATCCTGACTGTCTGTCCATTCTGCTAAACTATCCATGTCCTGTTTCAGTCAATTACTATCATCCTGACTGTCTGTCCATTCTGCTAAACTATCAATGTCCTGTTTCAGTCAATTACTATCATCCTGACTGTCTGTCCATTCTGCTAAACTATCCATGTCCTGTTTCAGTCAATTACTATCATCCTGACTGTCTATCCATTCTGCTAAACTATCAATGTCCTGTTTCAGTCAATTACTATCATCCTGATCCTCTGTCCATTCTGCTAAACTATCAATGTCCTGTTTCAGTCAATTACTATCATCCTGACAGTCTGTCCATTCTGCTAAACTATCAATGTCCTGTTTCAGTCAATGACTATCATCCTGACTGTCTGTCCATTCTGCTAAACCATCAATGTCCTGTTTCAGTCAATAACGCATCATGCTGACTGTCTGTCCATTCTGCTAAACTATCAATGTCCTGTTTCAGTCAATGACTATCATCCTGACTGTCTGTCCATTCTGCTAAACCATCAATGTCCTGTTTCAGTCAATAACGCATCATCCTGACTGTCTGTCCATTCTGCTAAACTATCCATGTCCTGTTTCAGTCAATTACTATCATCCTGACTGTCTGTCCATTCTGCTAAACTATCCATGTCCTGTTTCAGTCAATTACTATCATCCTGACTGTCTGTCCATTCTGCTAAACTATCAATGTCCTGTTTCAGTCAATTACTATCATCCTGATCCTCTGTCCATTCTGCTAAACTATCCATGTCCTGTTTCAGTCAATTACTATCATCCTGACTGTCTGTCCATTCTGCTAAACTATCAATGTCCTGTTTCAGTCAATTACTTTCATCCTGACTGTCTGTCCATTCTGCTAAACTATCCATGTCCTGTTTCAGTCAATTACTATCATCCTGACTGTCTGTCCATTCTGCTAAACTATCAATGTCCTGTTTCAGTCAATTACTATCATCCTGATCCTCTGTCCATTCTGCTAAACTGTCCATGTCCTGTTTCAGTCAATGACTATCATCCTGACTGTCTGTCCATTCTGCTAAACTATCCATGTCCTGTTTCAGTCAATTACTATCATCCTGACTGTCTGTCCATTCTGCTAAACTATCAATGTCCTGTTTCAGTCAATTACTATCATCCTGACTGTCTGTCCATTCTGCTAAACTATCAATGTCCTGTTTCAGTCAATTACTATCATTCTGACTGTCTATCCATTCTGCTAAATTATCAATGTCCTGTTTCAGTCAATTACTATCATCCTGACTGTCTATCCATTCTGCTAAACTATCAATGTCCTGTTTCAGTCAATTCCTATCATCCTGACTGTCTATCCATTCTGCTAAACTATCCATGTCCTGTTTCAGTCAATTCCTATCATCCTGACTGTCTATCCATTCTGCTAAATTATCCATGTCCTGTTTCAGTCAATTACTATCATCGTGACTGTCTGTCCATTCTGCTAAACTATCAATGTCCTGTTTCAGTCAATTACTATCATTCTGACTGTCTATCCATTCTGCTAAATTATCAATGTCCTGTTTCAGTCAATTACTATCATCCTGACTGTCTATCCATTCTGCTAAACTATCAATGTCCTGTTTCAGTCAATTCCTATCATCCTGACTGTCTATCCATTCTGCTAAACTATCCATGTCCTGTTTCAGTCAATTACTATCATCCTGACTGTCTGTCCATTCTGCTAATTTATCAATGTCCTGTTTCAGTCAATTACTATCATCCTGACTGTCTGTCCATTCTGCTAATTTATCAATGTCCTGATTCAGTCAATTACTATCATCCTGACTGTCTATCCATTCTGCTAAACTATCAATGTCCTGTTTCAGTCAATTACTATCATCCTGACTGTCTGTGCTTTCTGCTAAACTATCAATGTCCTGCTTCAGTCAATTACTATCATCCTGACTGTCTGTCCATTCTGCTAAAATATCAATGTCCTGTTTCAGTCAATTACTATCATCCTGATCCTCTGTCCATTCTGCTAAACTATCAATGTCCTGTTTCAGTCAATTACTATCATCCTGACTGTATGTCCATTCTGCTAAACTATCCATGTCCTGTTTCAGTCAATTACTATCATCCTGATCCTCTGTCCATTCTGCTAAACTATCAATGTCCTGTTTCAGTCAATTACTATCATCCAGACTGTCTGTCCATTCTGCTAAACTATCAATGTCCTGTTTCAGTCAATTACTATCATCCGGACTGTCTGTCCATTCTGCTAAACTATCAATGTCCTGTTTCAGTCAATTACTATCATCCTGACTGTCTGTCCATTCTGCTAAAGTATCAATGTCCTGTTTCAGTCAATTACTATCATCCTGATCCTCTGTCCATTCTGCTAAACTATCAATGTCCTGTTTCAGTCAATTACTATCATCCAGACTGTCTGTCCATTCTGCTAAACTATCAATGTCCTGTATCAGTCAATTACAATAATCTGTGATGTTGGGACTTCAGGAGTAGGCCGAGATGGATCATCAACTCGGCGCTTCTGGCTGAAGATTTTTGCAAATGCTTCAGCTTGTTTTTTTGCACTGATGTGCTGGGCTCCCCCATTTTTGAGAAAGGGGATATTTGTGGAGCTATCTCCTCCAGTTAGTTGTTTAATTGTCCATCACCATTCACGGCTGGATGTGGCAAGACTGCAGATCTTAGATCTGATCGGTTGGTTATGGAATCGCTAATCTCTGTCTATCACATGCTGCCTATGCAGTTTGGCACGTAGATATTCCTGCGTTGTGGCTTCACCTGGTCGACACCTCATTTTGAGGTATGCCTGGTGCTACTCCTGGCAAGCCCTCCTACACTCTTCATTGAATCCCATGTGCTTTAATTTTGCACGCTAACTTCTTACGTGGGATCCTATCAAAATCCTTCGGAAAGCCCAATACATCACATCCACTCGTGAGATCTTTTCTATTCTGTGAGTTACATCCTCAAAAAATCCCAGTGGATTTGCCAAGAATGGTTTCCCTTTCAGAAATTCATGTTGACTGTGTCCGATCCTGTCACTGTTTTGCGTGTGCTCTGTTATTACATCTTTTATAATGTTCTCTCGCATTTTCCCCACTACTTATGTCAGGCTTACCGGTCAATAATTCCCTGTTGTGTCTCTCCCACCGTTTTTAAAAAGTGGTGTTACATTAGCTAACCTGCCATCCATTGGAACTCTTCCAGAGTCTATCGAAATTTGAAGACTGGCCAGCAATGCATCTACTATTTCTAGAGTCACTTCCTTAAGTACTTTGGGATGTAGATTATCAGGCCCTGGGGATTTATCAGCCTTGAATACCATCAATTTACCCAACACCATTTCCCTACTAATACTGATTTCATGCCGTCCCTCCTTCTTCCTGGACCCTATGTTCCCCAACATTACTGGGAGTTAATTTGTGTCCTCCTTTGTGAAGACAGAACCAAAGTATATATTTAATTGGTCTACCATTTCTTTGTTCCCCATTACTTCCAAACAGAATTCGATGAAGTGTCATTTAACTGGCTTGTCAATAAAGATAAAGCCCATGGAATAAAAGGGACAAAGTTGTCTCCATGAACAGAAGCAGAGAGAGGGGGTGAAAGGTTGTTTTTAGACTGGAGGAAGTTTCCCCAGGGGTCGTTACTGGGACTGCTACTTTTCATGATATATATTAAACACTTGGACTTGAGTGTAAATGGAACAATTTCAAACTTTACACTTGGCACAAAATTTGGAAGTGTACTGCGCAATGAGGATGATCGTAACAGACATCAAGTGGATGTAGACAGGTTGGTGGAATGGACGGACACGTGGCAGATAAACTTTAACAGAAGCGCAAATTGATACATTTACATTGGACGGAGAGGAGAGGCAATGGAAAATAATGGGTGTAATTTTAATGGGGGTGCAGCAACAGAGTGGATGCATGTGAATAGTTCAATGGCAGGGCATATAGATGAGCTTGTTAAAAATGACATGCTGTGTGACTGTTTCAAAGACAAACTATCCCTCCTTATCCTTCACAAACTTACTGCAGTCTGTGACAATGTTCATAACACCATCTTCCTCCCACACCTCTCCACTGTCGTCCAGCTGGAAGGAAATGCTGTTACCTTTTTATTATTTCATGGGATGTGGGCATCGCTGGCTAAACCAACATTCATTGCCCATCACTAATTGCCTTTGAAAAGGTGGTATTAAGCTGCCTCCTTGATCCGCTGCAGTCCATCTGGTGCCGGTACACCCACAGTACTATTTAGGAAGGGAGTTCCAGGATTTTGACCCAGTGACATAAAGGAACAGCGATATAGTTCCATTTCAGGATGGTATATGACTTGGAGGGGAACTTGCAGGTGGTGGTGTTCCCATGCATCGCTGCCATTGTCCTTCTAAGTTGTAGAGGTCGTGGGTTTGGAAGGTGCTGTCGAAGAAGCCTTGGTGTGCTGCTACAGTGCATCTTGTAGATGGTACACACTGCTGCCCCTGTGCTGGTGGTGAGGGAGTGCATGGCACCCCAATCACAACAATCAAGCGGGCTGTTTTGTCCTGGATGTTGTTGACCTCCTGGAGTGTTGTTGGTGCTGCACTCATCCAGGCAAGTGGACAGTATTTCATCACACTCCTGACTTGTGCCTTGTAAATGGTGTACAGGCTTTGGGGAGTCAGAAGGTGAGTTACTCTCTGCAGCATTCCGAGCCTTTGACCTGCTCTTGTAGCTGAAATTCAGCTTCTGTTCAATGGTAACCCCTAGGATGTTGATTGTGGGAGATTCAGCGATGGTAATGCCGTTGAATGTCAAGGGGAGATGGTTAGATTCTCTCTTATTGGAAATAATTGTGTCCTGGCACTTGTGTGTCATGAATGTTACTTTCCACTTATCAGCACAAGCCTGAATGTTGTCCAGGTCTTGCTGCATATGTCTGTCTTCAGTATCTGAGCAGTTGTGAATAGTGATCATCATTGTACAGTCATCAGTGAACTTTCCCACTTCTGACCTTATGATTGAAGAGGGTCATTGATGAAGCAGCTGAAGATGTTTGGGCCTAGGACACTACCCTGAGCAACTCCTGCAGTGATGTCCTGGAACTGAGATGATTGACCTCCAACAACCACAACCATCTTCCTTTATGCTGGGTTAGGAATGACTCCAACCAGTTGATTTCTCCCATTGACTTCTGCTGAGCTAGGTTCCATTCATAGCTAAAAGTACAGAAAATGTTGTGAATACTCAGCTTGTCTGGCAGCATCTGTGGAGAGAGAAGCAGAGTTAATGTTTCATGTTGATGACCTTTCATCAAAACCGACAACGGTCAGAAATGTAAAGGGTTTTGAACAAGTGAAAGGTGGGGAAGAGCAACAAAAAGGAGGGTCTGAATAGGACCGAGGGCAGAGAGATTAAATGACAAAAAACAAGGCATTTGTTCAGAGAGAGTGTTAATGGCTGAATAATGAACTGCTCTGTCTGAAAGCAAAAGCATGAAAAACAAGTTTAAGATCATGTGACGGTGTGACATTGTTGAACTCAGTGTTGATCCAGAGGCTCTAAAGTGTCTAATTGGAAGATGAGGTTCTGTTCCTCAAGCTTGAATTGAGCTTCACTGGAACACTGCAGCAGGTGGAGGTCAGAAATGTCAGAGTGGCCGCAGGGCAGTGAATTAAAATGGCAAGTGACCAGAAGCCCGGGGTTCGGCTGACTGAGTGGACAGGCCCCACAAAGCGGTCACTCAATCTTTATTTGGTCTACCCAATGTTTTCTTTTTGTTACTCGTTCATGGGATGTGTTCATCACTGACTAGGACAGCATTTTTATGCCATCCTTAAGGGAGAGGAGACCGCATTGTGAGCAGCGAATACTGTATACTAAATTGAAAGAAGTACTAATAAATTGCTGCTTCACCTGAAAGGAATGTTTAGGGCCTTGGATAGTGAGGCTAGAGGAGGTAAAAGGGCAGATATGAAACCTTCTGTGATTGCATGGGACGGTGCCGTGGGAAGGGGACAAGGTATTGGGGGTGAGGGAGGAGTGGACCAGGGTGTCATGGAGGGAACAATCCCTTCAGAATGCTGACAGCGGAGGATGGGGGGAAGGAGCTCTTGGTAGTGGCATCACACTGGAGGTGGCAGAAATGGTGGAAAGTGATACTTTGGATGTGGAGGCTGATGGGGTGGAAAGTGAAGACAAGATGAACCCTTTCACAGGTCTGGGAGGGAGGGGAAGGGGTGAGGGTAAAGGTGTGGAAAATGGGTCAGACCCAGTTGAAGGCCCTGTCAACCAAAGTGGGGGGGGGGGATCCTCAGTGGAGGAAAAAGGAAGACATATCAGAAGTGTTGTCGTGGAAGGTTGCATCATCAGAACAGATGCGATGGAGAAACGGGGAGAATGGAATGGAGTCCTGACAGGAGGCAGGGTGTGAAGAAGTGTAGTCGAGGTGGCTGTGAGACTCACTGGACTTATAATGGATATTATTGGGCAGCCTATCCCAAGAGATGGAGACAGAAAAGTCGAGGAAGGGAAGTGTTGGAGATGGACAACAAGAAGGTGAAAGAAGGGTGAAAATTGGAAGCAATGTTGATAAAAGTTTCCAGTTCGAGATGGGAGCAGGAAACAGCACCGATACAGTTATCAATGCACCAGAAGAAAGAGCTCAGGGAGGGTACCTGAGTCGGACTGGAACAAGGAATGTTCAAGATATGCGATAATAAGACGGGCATAGTTAAGACACATGCGGGTACCCATAGCAACACCATTTACTTGAAGTTCAGCTATGAAGAGAGACTGGTTGTTTTCCTCAGAGCAGAGAATGCTGAGGGGGGACCTGATTGAGGTATACAAAATTATGAGCGGCATAGATTGGGTAGATGGGAAGAAACCTTTTCCTTAGCAGAGGTGTCAATAACCAGGGGGCATAGATTTAAGGTAAGGAGCAGGAGTTTTAGAGGAGATTTGAGGAAAAATGTTGTCACCCAGAGGGTGGTTGGAATCTGGAACCCACTGCCTGAAGGGATGGAAGAGGCAGGAATGCTCACACCATTTAAGAAGTATTTAGATGATCACTTGAAACGCCATAACCTACAAGGCTACGGGCCAAGTTCTGGAAAATGGGGTTAGAATAGTTAGTGCTTGATGGCCAGCATGGGCATGATGGGCCGAAGGACCTTTTCTGTGCTGTGTAACTCTATGTCTCTATGAAGTGAGTGGAGTTGAAGGAGATGTTGTTCAATGTGAGAACAGGTTCAGCCAGGCGGACGAGGGTGGTGGTGGATGGGAACTGGTTAGGCCTCTGTTCAAGGAAGAAGCGGAGAGCCCTCAAACCGTGCTGGTCGGGGATGGTGGTATAGAGAGATTGGACGTCCATAGTGAAGAGGAGGTTGTTAGGGCCAGGAAAGTGGAAATTATCGTAGTCCGTCCGAAGAATAACGTAAGTAGGAGGGAAGAGACTTGTCAAGGGGAGAAAAAATCGAGCCAAGATGGGAAGAAATAAGTTAAGTGGGACAGGAACAGTCTAAAAAGATGGGTCCACTAGGATAGTCATGTATGTGGATTTTAGGAAGGAGGTAGAAGTGGACTGTCTGGGGTTGTGTGACTGAGGGTAGAAGCTGCAGAGGGACAAAGTCTGGAGAAGATGAGGTCAGTGACAGTGTCCAGCAGACGACGTCTTGATGTTCTGTGTTGGGGTCATGATCCAGGGGGAGGTTGGAAGAAGTGTTTGAGAGTTGGCGCTGAGCCTCTGCAAGGTAGAGGTTGGAACGCCAGACAAAAACAGCAACACCCTTATCTGCAGGTGTCATCGCCATGTCAGGATTAGACCTGAGAGAATGGGGTGCGGCAAGTTCAGAGGGAGACAGATTAGCGTCAGTAAAGGGAGCAAAGAAATTGAGATGGCCGATATTTCACCGACAGTTCGCAATGAAAAGATCAATGTGGGTAAGAGGCCAGAGGAAAGCGTCCAGGTAGAGGCGAAATATTGCAAGTGGCTGAGTGGGTCCACTGGTCGGGGGAAAAATCCCTGGCTAAGAAGTGGGCAGGAGGCGATGGCATTGCAAAGAGCTCAACGTCATGCTGAGCGTGACATGAAATGAGGTGGGAGTGTAAGGGGATAAAACTGAGTCCTTTGCTAAGTACAGTTCGTTCAGTGAGAGAGGAGAAGGTGCCACTGTTTAAAAATAAGGGATCACCCATTTAAAACAGAGATGAGGAGAAGTTGTTTCCTCTCAGAGGCTCGTGAGTCTTTGGAATTCTCTTTCTCAAAAGACAGTGGAACCGGAGTCTTTGAATATTTTTTAACTTGGAGATAGATAGATTTTTGATAAGCAAGGGGGTGAAATGTTATTGGAGGTGGGGGTGAAATGTTATGGAAGGTAGGTGGAAATGTGGAGTAATCAGTTCAGCCATGAAATCATTGAATGGCAGAGCAGGCTCGAAGGGCCGAGTGGCCTACTCCTGCTCCTACTTCGTATGTTCATATATAAACATATGTTGTTGTTATTGATGTCTTCGGAACAGCTCTGTATACTTCTCCACAGCCTGAAAAACAATCTATTTTCTGTGCCTTAGTCAATTGGATGTTTACACAACCTCTGCAACTTTGATCAATTGGGTTCAGTTTTCCTAAGAAGTCTATTAAATGGCACTTGATCAAATGCCTTTTATAAGTTTATATACATAACACCAGCTGTGCCACCCTCATCAATCCCCCCTATTACTATATCAAATTAATCCTTCAAATTTGTTCTGTACAATTTGCCTTTAACATGTTCATGGTAGCTGACATTGATAAACCCTTGTATTGAAAATCAACAGGTATCTTTGTACACACTGATGGTTGTAATTTCCCCACCAGGGACACTCGTCTGACAGGTCAGTAAATACAGGGTTTATTCCATCTCTCCTTTTTTAAATGGGGTGAAACATTTCCAACTCTCCAGTCCTCTGCCACGTCTCCCATATCCAAGGATTGGAAGATTCTGGCGAGTGCATCTGCTATTTCCATCATTCATTACCTCAGCAACCCTCATACATCCCATCCAGACCGGGTAAATGTCATTCATTATAAAGTGTTGGATTGAAAGGCTTTAACTGAACATGTTTGTTCAGTGACTGTACTTAATGTCAGTCTCTATGGACCCTAATTGTGTCACTGGAGGGTTTCCCTCTTCTATTAATAAGGGGCTCTTTTCAATTTGTTATCCCGTAGTGTCAGCGGGAACATCAGCCCCGGCACTAACAGTGATCAGCGGTTCCAGAGAGATAGAGAGGATAGATCAGAATCTGAGAGCAATAGCTTGGAATGTTACAACAATGGGTCAGAATCTGAGAACAATACATTGGAATGTTACAACAATAGACAGGAGTTTATCCTATTGGTTTGATGATCTTACTGCGGATTATTATTGGATAACATTGGAGGATCGGATCCGTTTTGCACTGATAATAATTCAACACATTTATTATCCCATCCTCGCTATTGTTGGTGTCCCTGGTAAGTCCCTTTATCCAGCTATTAATTCTATAAACCATGATTAAATGTTTTACTGTTCTTAACAACAACTACCTCTGAAATATTGTCCTCCGTGTGTGCCCATTTGCTACATAAACTCTTGTCTGTGCCCTTGCCAAATCTACTATTCCAATGCTCTTCTGGTTACCTTCCCTATTGCAAACCGCCATAAGCCACAGTCTACCCAAAACTCTGTTCTCCATATCCTCACTCACACTAAATCACATTCACGCAACATCCATGTGCTCAGTGACATACATTGGTTTTTGTCAGATAGAGAATGTGGAAGAAATAAATGGGGTGTGTAAGAAAGGTACCACAACAACTATGGGTGAGTTTAATCTGCATATAGATTGGACAAATCAGATTGACAAAGGTAGCCTGGAAAACTAGCACATTGAGTGTATTTAGGACAGGTCCTTACAGTAGCACGTTCTAGAGTCAACCAGAGTGCAGGCTATTCTAGATCTGGTAATGTGCAATAAGACAGGATTGATCAAGAACCTCCTGGTAAAGCAGCCTCGAGGCAACAATGACAGCATTTCAATGTTCAGATTGAAGGGAAAACTGTGGGCCTAAGTCTAGTTTGTTAAACCTAAATAAAGGTAATTATAAGGATATGAAGGTATAGCTAGCAAGAGTGAACTGGGAAACCAGGTTAAAAGTTAAGACAACAGAGATTCAGTGTCCTCTCAGGACAGTTCAGGCAAGGTTTACCAGACTAACACCTGGAATGGGCGGGTTGTCGTATGAGGAGCGGTTGGAGAGGCGAGGCTTGTATCTGCTGGAGTTTAGAGGAATAAGAGGCAACTTGATTGACACATAAAAGATCCTGATGGCATTTAACAGACTCGATGCCGGAAGAATTTTTCCTCTTACGTAGAAACATAGAAAATAGGAGCAGGAGTAGGCCATTCGGCCCTTCATGCATGCTCCGCCATTCATTATGATCATTGATGATCATCCAACTCAGCAGTCTGTTCCAACTTTTGCTCCATACCCTTTGATCCCTTTAGACCCAAGAGCTATATCTAACTCCTTCTTGAAAACATACAATGTTTTGGCCTCAACTCCTTTTGGTGGTAGCAAATTCCACAGGCTCACCACTCTCTGGGTGATGAAATTGCTCCACATCTCAGTCCTGAAAGGTTTACCCCGTATCCTTAGACTATGGCCCCTAGTTCTGGACTCCCCCACCATCGGAAATATCCTTCCTGCATCTCCCCTGTCAAGTCCTGTTAGAATTTTATAGGTTTCTATGAGATCCCCCTCACTCTTCTGAACTCCAGCGATTATAATCCTACCCGACTCAATCTATCCTCACACGTCAGTCCTGCCATCTCAGGAATCAGCCTGGTAAACTTTCACTGCAGTCCCTCTGTAGTAAGAACATCCTTCCTCAGATAAGGAGACCAAAACTGCACACAATATTCCAGGTGTGGCCTCACCAAGGCCCTGTATAATTGCAGCAAGACATCCCTGCTTCTGGAATCGAATCCTCTCGCTATGAAGGCCAACATACCATTTGCCTTTTTTACCGCCTGTTGCACCTGCATGCTTACCTTCAGCGACTGGTGTACGAGAACACCCAGGTCTCGCTGCATATTCCCCTCTCTCAGTTTATAGCCGTTCAGATAATAATCTGCCTTCCATTTATTGCTACGAAAGTGGATAACCTCACATTTATCCACATTATACTGCATCTGCCATGCAATAGCCCACTCACTCAACTTGTCCAAATCACACTGAAGCCTCTCTGCATCCTCCTCACAACTCACCTCCCACCCATTTTTGTGTCATCTGCAAATTTGGAGACATTACATTTAGTTCCCTCGTCTAAATCATGAATGTATATTGTGAATAGCTGCTGTCCTAGCACCAATCCCTGCGGTACCCCACTGGTCATGCCTGCCATTCAGAAAAAAGACCCATTTATCCCTACGCTTTGTTTCCTGTCCGCCAACCAATTTTCTGTCCCTCGCAATACATTACCCCCAGTACCATGCGTTTTAATTTTACATGCTAATCTCTTATGTGGGACTTTGTCAAAAGCCTTCTGAAAGTCCAAATAAACCACATCCACCGGCTCCCCCTCATCAACTCTACTCGTTACATCCTCGAAGATTTCTAGTAGATTTATCAAGCATGATTTCCCTTTCGTAAATCCATGCTGACTCTACCCAATTCTCCAAGTGCTCTGCTATAAAATCTTTGATAATGCACTCTAGAATTTTCCCCACTACCGACGTCAGGCTGACTGGTCGATAATTCCCTGCTTTCTCTCTACCTCCCTTTTTAAATAGTGGGGTTACATTAGCTACCCTCCAATCTGTGGGAACTGTTCCAGGGTCTGTAGAAACTTGGACGATGACCTCCATCGCATCCACTATTTCCAGGGCCACTTCCTTAAGTACTCTGGGATGTAGACCATCAGGCCCTTGGGATTTATCAGCCTTCAATCCCATGAATTTCCCCAGCATCATTTCTCGGCGAATATGGATGTCCTTCAGTACCGCTCTCTCACTGAGCTAACATTTCTGGTATGATATTTCTGTCCTCCTTTGTGAAGACAGAAACACAGTATGCGCTTAGTTGGTCAGCCATTTCTTTATTCCCCATAATAAATTCCCCTGTTTCTGACTGTAAGGGACCTACATTTGTCTTCACCAATCTTTTTCTCTTCACATACCTATAGAAACTTTTACCGTCAGTTTTTATGTTCCCTACAAGCTTGCTCTCGTACTCTATTTTCCCCTTCTTAATCAATCCCTTGGTCCTCCTTTGCTGAATTCTAAACTGCGCCCAATCCTCAGGTCTGTTGTGTTTCATGGCAAATTTATATGCCTCTTCCTTGTATCTAATCTCTAGTCTCTAATTTCCCTTTTAAGCCATGGTTGGGCTACATTTCCCATTTTACTTTGGCGTCAGACAGGTATAAACAAATGTTGCAGTTCATCCATGCGCTATTTAAATATTTGCCATTGCCTATCCACCGTCATCCCTTTAAGTAACATTTCCCAATGCGTCATGGCCAACTCACGCCTCATACCTTCGTAGTTTCCTTTACTAAGATTCAGGACCCTGGTCTCAGAATCAACTCCGCCACTCTCCATCTTGATGAAGAATTCTATCATGTTATAGTGGCTCATCCCCAAGGGGTCTCGCACCACTAGAATGCTAATTATTCCACTCTCATTACAAAATACTCAGTCTAGGATGACCTGTTCTCTAGTTGGTTCCTCAACGTATTGGTCCAGAAAACCATCCCGGATACACTCCAAGAATTCCTGCTCTACAGTATTGTGACTCATTTGATTTGCCCAATCTATATGCAGATTAAGATCACCCATAATTACATAATTACCCATAATTTATCGCATGCATCTCTAATTTCCTATTTAGTGCCATTTCCAACATCACCACTACAGTTTTGGGGTCTATATACAACCTCCACTAATGTTTTTGCCCCTTAGTGTTTCTCAGCTCTACCCATGCAGATAACATATCGTCAGAGCTAATATCTTTCCTCACTATTGCGTTAATTTACACTTTAACCGGCAATGCAACCCCACCGCCTTTTGCTTTTGATCTGTCCTTCCTAAATATTGACTATCCCTGGATGTTCATTTCCTATCCCTGGTCACCATGTCTCTATAATCCCGACTATATCATACCCGTTTACGTCTATTTGCATGATTAATTAATCCACTTTATTTTGAATGCTCCGTGTATTAAGGCACTAAGATTTAAGGCTTACATTTTTAACATTACTTTTCCTCTTCCCAATATTTTCCACTGTGTACCTGTTTGATTCTGGCCCTTGATTTCTCTGCCTATCACTTTTCTTATTCCCCTTAATGTCGTTTGCTCTTTTCTTTGATCTCCTTCCTCTGGCTCCTTGCAAAGGTTCTCATCCCCCAGCCATTTTAGTTTAAACTCTCCTCAAGCACTCCAGCAAATACTCCCCCGAGGACATCAGTCCTGGTCCGACACAGGTGTAGCCTATCCAGTTTGTACTGGTCCCACCTCCCCCAGAACCGGTCCCAATGTCCCAGGAATCTAAACCCCTCCCCCTCACTCCATCTCTTCATCCACGTATTCATCCGATATATCCTGCTATTTCTACTCTGACTTGCACGTGGCACTAGCAGTAATCCTGAGATCACTATCTTTGAGGTCCTACATTTCAACTTACTTCCAAGCTCCCTATATTCTGCTTTTAGGATCTCGTCCTTTTTATTACCTTTGTCGTTTATACCAATGTGTACCACGACCACTGGCTGTTCACCCTCCCCCTTCAGAATGTCCTGGAACCAGTCTGAGACATCCTTGACCCTAGCACCAGAGAGGTAACATACTATCCTGGAGTCTCTTTTGCGGCCACGGAAACGCCTATCTATTCCTGGTACTATTGAATCCCCTAAAACTATTGCATTCCCAGATGTTTTACTCCTCCCCTGTGCAGCGGAGCCAACCATGGTGCAACGAAATGGGCTGTTGCTGCTTTCCCCTTAGAGGCCATTCCCCCCAACAGTATCCAAAACAGTATATCTGTTTCGCAGGGGAATCGCCACAGGGGATTCCTGCACTACCTGCCTAGTCCTCTTGCTCTGCATGGTGATCACCCACTCCCCTCCTGCCTGTGGAGTCTGAGCCTACGGTGTGACCTCCTCTCTATACATGCTATCTACGATACTCTCCACCTCGTGGATGCCCCATGGTATTCCTAGCTGACGCTCCAGCTCCGAAACCAAGGCTTCCAGGAGCTGCAGTTGGACACACTTCCGACACACATGCTGGTCCCAGGCATTGGAATTGTTCCCGGCTTCCGACATGGAGCACGAGGAGCACACTACGGCTTTGAGCTCTCCTGCCATGACTTAACCCTTTCAATTAAAATAAATCTTCTGGAAGATCTTAAAGTCCAATAATATCAATTACTCTAGATCCCTTTTTCCCTGGTCCTCGGTACTACAGAACTCCCTTTAAAAAAATAACTACTTACTTTCATTGAAATAAACTTTAAACTTTTAAACTTTTTTTTGCCTTAGATACTTACCCAGCTGTTTAGAGGTATTCCCTAACAGCAGTAAATCAACTTTCAGCTCTCTTGTGATGTCACTGTTGTTGTTTTCTTTTATTTTCAAAACTCCGGCAGCTGAAAGAGCTCCTCTCCACTCCCAGAAGGTAAGAGACTGGAACTTGATCCTCGGGCTCGGGTTATAGGCTCCGCTCTCGGCGTTCTCCCTACAGATCCACTCCACTCCCGGAAGATAAGATTCTCTCTTGTGGGAGAATCTAGAACTCCGGGTCACTATTTAAAAATAAGGTGCCGCCCATTTTAGACAGGGTTGTGAGTCTTTAGAACACTTTTCCTCAGAAGGTGGTGGAAGCAGAGTCTTTGAATATTTTTAAAGCAGAGGTAGATAGATTCTTGATAAGCAAGGGGTGGAAGATTATTGTGGAAGGCGAGAATGTGGAGTTGGGGTTCCAATCAGATCAGCCATGATCTTATTGAATGGTGGAGCTGGCTCGAGGGGCCGAGTGGCCTACTCCACCTCCTACTACGTATGTTCGGATAACAATTCCCCAGGACCAGATGGCCTGCATCCGAGGTCTTTAAAGTCAGTGGCTGCAGTGACAGTAGAGGCATTGGTTATAATCTTCCAAAATTACTTAGTTTCTGAAAGAGTTCCAGCGGATTGGAAAATAAAAATTGTCACTCATTTCTCCAAGAAAGGAGGAAGACAGGAAACTCTAGGTGAGTTAGCCTAAAATCTGGCATAGGGAAATTCCGATAATCCATTAATAAGGAGCTTGTAGCAGCATACCTAGAAAATCATCATGGGATCAGACAGAATCAACATGGTTTTTTAAAAGAGAAATAATATGTAACTAATTTATTAGAGATCTTTGAGGAAGTGGCAAGCAAGGTGGATAAAGGGGCACCTGTAGATGTGGTGTACTTGGATTTCCAAAAGGCATTATAAAGGGGGTAACATATTTGTATGGATAAAGGAATGGTTATCTAACAGGAAACAGTGACTGGGATAAATTGATCTTTTTGTGTTTACAAGCTGTAACTAGTGGAGTGCCGCAGGGATCAGTACTGGGGCCTCAGCTATTTACAATGCATATCAATGACTTGGATGAAGTGACAGAATGGGAAGGAAAGTACTTTGTCAAGAGGAGGTAAAGGGTTTACAAAGGGATGTAATTAGGTTAAGTGAGGTCGGAAAACTTTGGCAGATGGAGCAGAATGTGGGAAGATGTGAACTTGTCCAATTTGGTAGGAAGAATAGAAAAGCAGTATACTATTTAAATACAGATTGAAGAACACGGTGGTACAGAGAGATCTGGGTATCCTGGTACATGAATGAGAACGAGTTAGTATACAGGGACAACAAGTAATTAGGAAGGAAAATGGAATGTTAGTGTTTATTGAAAAGGGAATCGAGCATCAAAGTGGAGAAGTTTTACTGCAGCTGTGCAGGGCCTTGGTAAGGCCAAATCTGGAGTATTGTGTATAGTTTTGGTCTCCTTATTTGACAAAAATGATATAATTGCATAGGAAGCAGGTCAACGAAAGTGAACTTGACTCATTTTCTGAATGAAGGGCTTATTTTATGAAGAAGGTTTGAACAGGTTGGAGTTTAGAAGAATGAGAGGTGTCTTATTGAAACCTATTAGATCCTGAGTGAATTTGATAGAGTGGATACTGGAGGATGTTTCCTCTTGTGGGGGAGACTGGAACAAGGGGATACCATTTAAAAATAGGAGATAAGCCATATTCTTATCGAATGGTGGATTAGGCTCAATGGGCCAAATAGCCTACTCCTGAGTTCTCTGTTCCTGTATCCAGTAAAACCTCAATTTTAATATTCTCACTCGTGTGATCACATCACTTCTTGGCCTCACCCCTCTGATTATCCCAATCCCCTGTCCATTTCCAATATTCCTGAAACTTGTTCATCTTAAAGTCTTTTTCTAATTCCCTTTTTAAAGTGAATTTCTTTCCCTCTGTCTCTCTCCCTGACCACACATTTTATCTCTCCAGCTCCACTGGTGATGTGGAAGTTTGGATCCATAAAATGATGTGAGCTGCACTGCCGGTTACATCCAGCACATTGTACAGGACACCCAGGCTGGCCGGGGTGCTAGTGTGGGTGTAACGTGTGTGTGTCTGCAGTGTGAGGAGGGGTCTGAATATGGTGTCAATCAGCCATTCTGGCAGCTTTGATGTATGTCTTTGAAACTTGGTCTGTGCATGTCCACTAACCACCTGTGTCAGTCACTCTCAGCTGAACATACATTCAGCAGCACGAGGAACTCCCTCTAGTGTTATTTAAAAGGATCAAGCATCCAACATACAGGTGGCTTTTGACTTACTTTTGCTATTGTAAAGTTAGTGGAGGTGCTGTGGATGGTTTTCTGGAGGTTGTGTTGTGAGCTGCTGCAGATATTCAGGGAGGACGGAGGATTTAGTGACCCAACTCTGGACGAGGTATGGTGACTGTAGTTACAGTGTCTCTGGGTCTGTAACATGACCAACAAATGGAGCAGAGGCTGCAAAGAGGGGAAGCTCTGTAAAGAGAGAGGAGGAGGGGGCTCTGCCCTACCCACCCAGGGTTTTCCAAGAACAAAAAGAACAGTGGTCCTAATACCAAGCCCTGGGGAGCACCACTGTATACTCCCATCGAGTCTGAACAACAACCTTTCACCACTTCTCTCTGTTTACTGTTCCTTAGCCAATGTTATATCCACACTGTCACTGTACCTTTAATCCATCGGGTTCGGTTTCCCTAACCTGTCTATTGAATGTCACTTGATCAAACACCTTTTGAAAGTCCATATATATAACTTCAATCACACCACCCTCATCAACTCTCTCCATTGTTTTATCAAAGAACTCCATCAAGTTTACCTCACCACCACCTCTCTCCACTCCTCAACTGTTGTTCAATTATCAGACTGATTATCCGACACCCAGTACTGGATGAGGAGAAATTTCCTCCAATTAAATATTGGGAAGACTGAAGCCATTGTTTTGACTCCCCACTCCAACTCTGTTCCCTTGCTATTGATTCCATCCGTCCCCCTATTAACAGTCTGAGATTCAGGCGGTCTATTTGCAAACTTGGTGTCATATTTGACCACAAAATGGTCTCCCAAATGCATTTTCAGGATATCATTACAACCGCCTATTTCCACCTCAGTAACATCGCCCGACTTCACCCTGTCTCAGCCCATCTGCTGCTGAAACCTCATTCATGCCTTCGTCACCTCTGGATGTGATTATTCCAACTCACTCCTGGCTTATCTCCCACATTCTACTATTTGTAAACTTGAGGTCCTCCAGAACTCTGCGAACCGTGTCCTAATTTCCTTTTCAGCTATCACTGACCGACATTGACTCCTGATTAGCAAAGTATTTATTTTAAAATTCTCCACCTTGTTTTCCCTCCATGATATCGCCCACATTCTATATGTGTAATATCCTCCAGCCCCACAAACCTTAAAGATATCTGCACTCCTCTCATTCAGGCCTCTTGTGTGTCCCTGATTTTAATTACCCCACCATTGAAAGCTGCACCTTCAGTTGTCAAGGCGGCAAGCTTCTGGAATAATCTCCCTGCAGAGCTCCACCTGTCTGCCTCTGCACCACTCCACTCATTTTCCTTCTTTAGGACACTCCGTAAAACCTACCTCTTTCACCAAGCTGTTGGTGATCTGACCCAATATCTCCATATATGGCTCAGTGTCATACATACAACCCTCTAGTCCCCTGTCACCACTCCTATATCCAAGGAGGATTGGAAGATTCTGGCCAGTGCCTCTGCTATTTGCACCATCGCTTCCCTCAGCAACTCTCATACATCCCATCCTGACCGGCTAAATATTCTACTTTATTGTGGTACAAAAGGTATTGGATTGAAAGGGGTTAATTGAACCTGTTTGTTCAGTGACTGTAATTAATGTCATTCTCCATGGAGCCTAATTGTGTCACTGGAGGGTTTCCCTCTTCTGTTAGTAAGGGGTTCCTTTCAATGAGTTATCCCATCGTGTCAGCGGCAGTATCATCACCGACACTAACAGGGATCAGCACCTCCAGCGAGAGTAAGGGAGAGGATAGATCAGAATCTGAGAGCAATAGATTGGAATGTTACAACAATGGGTCAGAATCTGAGAACAATCGACTGGGATGTTAGAACAATGGACAGGAGTTTATCCTCTTGGTTTGATTATCTTACTGTGGATGATTCTTGGATGACATTAGCGGATCGGATCTATTGTGCACTGAGGATGACTCAACATATTTATTATCCCATTCTTGCTATCGTTGGTGTCCCTGGTAAGTCTCTCTATCCAGCTATTAATTCTATAAACCTTGATTAACTGTTTTACTGCTCTTAACAACGGCCACTTCCATAATATCGCCCTCCATGGGAGCCCATTTGCTGCATAAACTCTGATCTGTGCCTTTGTCAAATCTACTAATTCAAATGCTGTCCTGGTTACCATCCCTATTACAAACTGCCATAAATAACAGTCTATCCAAAACTCTGCTATCCATATCCTAACGGCACAAAGTCTCGTTCACCAACATCCCTGTGCTCAGTGACATTCATTGGTTTTCTGTCGGACAGAGTTTATAGGAAGAAATAAATGGGGTGTGTAAGAAAAATTCCGCAATATTCATGGAGATTTTAATCTACATGTAGATTGGGCAAATCAGGTTGGCAAAGGTAGACTGGAAAATTAGTTCATAGAATTTATTCGTGAAAATTCCTCAGAGAAACACGTTCTGGAGCCAACCAGGAGCAGGGTGTTCTGGAACTGGTAATGTGCAGTGAGACAGTATTAATCAAGAACCTTATGGTAAAGGAGCTTCTAGGCGACAATGATCATAACATGATAGAATTTCAACGGTCAGATTGAAGAGAAAACTGTGGTCTAAGACTGTTCTTTTTTTAAATTAATAAAGGTAATGATAAGGATATGAAGGCATAGCCAGCCAAAGTGAACTGGGAAACTAGGTTAAAAGTTAGAACAGTAGAGATTCAGTGGCTGACTTTTAATGAGATACTTAACAACTCTCAGCAAAGATTTAACTGAGTGAGCAAGAAAGACCCTTGGAGAAGGTTGCATCATACGTGGTTAAATAGGGAATTTAAGGATAATATTAAATTGAAAGAAACACTGTACAAATCTGCCAAGATTAGTGGTAGGTGAAAAGATTGGACAGATTTTAAGAACCAGCAACGAATGACAAAAAAGAGGGTAAAAGTAGAGTGTTGGAGAAAGCTAGCTGGTAATGTAAACAGAGAGTAAGAGTTTCTACAAATATTTAATTAGGAAAAGAGGAACTAAAGTTAGTGTTAATCCTCGAGTGAGTGCGTTTGGGGAATTAATCACGAGAAACAAGGACATGGAGGAGGGGTTGAACAGGTATGTTGTGTCTGTTATCACTGTAGCAAACTTAGAAAACCTTCCAAAGATACATGAATCAAGAGGCAAAAAGGGAGAGAGGAACTTCAAACAATCACCCTATCCAGAGAAAAGGTACTGATAACACTATTACACCTAAAGGCTGACAGGACCCGCCATCCATGGTTAACTAAAACAGTTAAAGATAGTATCAACCTTAAAGAAAAACATTTAATTATGCAAAGCTGGGTGGCAGGTCAGAAGATTGAACAGAATATAAACAGCAGCTAAGAACAACTAAAAGATTAATAATGTGGGGACAATTAGTATACGAGAGAAAGCTGGCAAGAAATATAAAGACAGATAGTAAGAGGTTCCAAATATATAAACAAGAAAATAGTTAACAAAGTGAGCGTTGGTCCTATAGAAAGTGAGTCTGTGGAATTAATAATGAATATTAAAAAGTTGACAACTGACTTGTACAGGAATTTTGCATCGGTCCTCATTATAGAGGATACAAGTAACACCCCAGTATTAGCTGTAAGCCAGAAATGGAAAGGAGGGAGGAACTCAAGAAAATTACAATCACCAGGGAAGTGGTGCTAAACAAATAGATGGAGCTGCG
The DNA here is from genome assembly GCF_036365525.1 of Heterodontus francisci. Lineage (NCBI taxonomy): Eukaryota > Metazoa > Chordata > Chondrichthyes > Heterodontiformes > Heterodontidae > Heterodontus > Heterodontus francisci. The sequence continues at coordinate 1,263,110 of NW_027140783.1, forward strand.
GGCTGACAAATGCCCAGATCCTGACGGACTTCATCCAACGGTTTTAAAAGAAGTGGCTAGTGAGATAGTTGATGCATTAGTTTTAATTTTCCAAAGTTCCCTAGATTTGAGGAAAGTTCCGTTAGATTGGAAAATAGTGAATGTAACTCCTTTATTCAAAAAGTAAGGGAGACAGAAAGCAGGAAACTACACGCCACTTCGCTTAATATCTCTCTTCGGAAAAATGTTGGAAGCTATTATTAAAGATGTTGTAGCAGGGCATTTAAAACAAATTAAGGTAATCCGGCAGAATCAACAGGATTTTGTGAAAAGGAAATCATGTTTAGCCAATTTATTGGAGTTCTTTGAAGAAGTAACATGTGCTGTGGATAAAGGGGAACTGATGGATGTACTGTACTTAGATTTCCAGAAGGCCATTGATAAGGTGCCACATCAAAGGTTTTTGCAGAAAATAAAAGCTCATGGTGTCGGGGGTAAAATATCGGCATGGATGAAAGATTGGCTGGCTAACAGGAAACAGAGAATAGGCATTTTCTGGTTGGCAAGATGTGATGAGTGGTGTGCCACGGTAATCTGTGCTGGTGTCACAACTTTTTACAATTTATATAAATGACTTGGATGATGGGAGTGAAGTAATGGTTGCCAAATTTGCTGATGACACAACGATAGGTAGGAAAATAACTTGTGAAGAGGACATAAGGAGTCTGAAAAGGGATATAGATAGGTTAAGTGAGTGGGCAAAGATCTGACAAATGGAGTATAATGTGGGAAAATGTGACATTGTCCATTTTGGCAGGAAGAATAAAAAAGAAGCATATTTAGATGGTGAAACATTGCAGAGCTCTGAGATGCAGAGCGATCTGGGTGTCCCAGTGCATGAATTACTGAAGGTTAGTCTTTAGGTTCAGCAAGTAATTAGGAAAGCTAATAGAATGCTATAATTTATTGGAATGGGAATTGAATGCAAAAGTAGGGAGGTTATGCTACAGTTATGCAGAAAATTGGTGAGACCACATCTGGAGTACTGTGTACAGTATTGGTCTCCTTATTCAAGGAAGGATGTAAATGTATTGGAAGCATTCAGAGAAGGTTGACCAGACTAATACCTGGAATGGGCAGGTTGCCTTATAAGAAAAGGTTGGAAAGACTAGGCTTGTATCCACTGGAGGTTAGAAGAGCAAGAGGCGACTTGATTGAAGCATATGAGATACTGAGGGATCTTGACAGGGTGGATGTGGGAAGAATGTTTCCCCTTGTGGGAGAATTTAGAACTCGGGTTCACTGTTTAAAATTAAGGGGTCGCCCATTTAAGACAGAGATGAGGAGATGTTTTTTTCTGAGGGTCGTGAGTCTTTGGAACACTATTCCTCAAAAGGCAGTGGAAGCAGAGTCTTTGAATATTTTTAAATCCGATGCAGATCGATTCTTGATTAGCAAGTGGGTGAGTGGTTATTTGGGATAGGTGGGAATGTGGATTGAGGTTACAATCAGATCAGCTATCATCTTATTGAATGGCGGAGCAGGCTTGAGGGGCCAAGTGGCTTACTCCTGCTTCTAATTCGTATGTTTGTATGCTCGTATGTCAAGTCCCCAAGATTAAAGGCCTGCATCCTAGGTCCTTAAAGTATGTGGCTGCAGAGATAGAGGAGGCATTGATTAAAATCTTCCAAAATTCCTTGGATTCGGGAAGGGTCCCAGCAGATTGGAAAACAGAAAATGTAACTGATTTATTCAAGAAAGGAGGGAGACAGAAAACAGGAATCTATAGGCCAGTCAGCCTAAAATCTGTCATAGAGAAACTGCGAGAATACAGTAAGAATGAGTTTGTAGCAGCACACCTAGAAAATCATCATGGGACCAGACAGAATCAACATGGTTTTGTGTAAGGGCAATCATATGTAACTGTTTTATTAGAGCTCTTTGAGGAAGTAACAAGCAAGGTGGATAAAAGGGCACCTGTCGATGTGGTATAATTGGATTTCCAAATGCATGATGTAGGGGGTAACATATTGGCATGGATACAGGATTCGTTAGCTGACAGGAAACATAGACTAGGGATAAATGGGTCTTTTTGCGTTGGCAAACAGTAACTGATGAAGTACTACAGGGATCAGTGTTGGGGCCTCAAGTATTTACAATCCATATCGATGACTCGGATGAAAGAACAAGATGTGTGGTAGCTAAATGTGCCGATGACAGCAAGATGGGAAGGAAAACGGGTTGTCAAGAGCAGGTAAAGAATTTCCCAAATGACACAAATAGGTTAAAGGAGGTTGGCAAAAATTTGGCAGGTGGAGTAGAATGTGGTATGATGTGAACTTGTCCACTTTGGCAGGAAGAATAGAAAAGCAGTATATTATTTAAATGTAGAGAGATTGCAGAACTCGGTGGCACAGAGGGACCTGAGTGTCCTGGTACAGGAATCAGAAAGAGTTAGTACACAGGGACAGCAAGTGGAATGAAAGAGGAAGGAAAATGTAATGTTAGTGTTTATTGCAAAGGGAACCGTGTATAAAAGTGGGGACGTTTTACTGCAGCCATGCAGGACATTGGTGAGAACTCATCAGGTTTACTGTGTACAGTTTTGGTCGTCTTATTTGATAACAATGATATAACTACGTTTGAAGCAGGTAAGACAAAGATCACTTGATTCATTCAGCGAATGAAGGGTTTATTTTATGAAGAACGGTTGAAAAGGTTGGACTATAGTTTGAAAGAATAAGAGGTGATCTGAGTGAAACATGTAATATCCTGAGTGGACTTGATAGAGTCGATACCGGGAGGATGTTTCCTGTTGTGGGGGAGACTGGAACTAGGGGATAAAGATGATAATAAGAGTTCAGCCATGTTCAGCCATGATCCTAACGAATGGTGGAGCAGGCTCAAAGGGCCGAATGGACTACTCCTGCCCCTGGGACCCATGTTACTATGTCCAGTAACACCTCAATTTTAATATTGTCACTCGTGTGATCAAATCCCTCCATGTCCCCACCCATCTGATTATCCCAATCCCCTGTCCATTTCCAATATTCCTGAAACATGATCATCTTCAAGTCTTTTTCTAATTCCCTTTTTAAAGTGAGTTTATTTCACCTCTCGATGTGATTATTCCAACTCACTCCTGGCTGATCTCCCACATTCTACTCTCTGTAAACTTGATGTTCATCCAAAACTCTGCTGCCCGTGCCCTAATTCCCTGTTCACCTATCACTGACCTACATTTACTCCTGATTTAGCAATGTTTCTATTTCAAATTTCTCCACCTTGTTTGTCCTCCATGACATCGCCCCCACCCTATATCTGTAATATCTTCCAGCCCCACAACCCTTAAAGATATCTGCACTCCTCTGCTTCAGCCCTCTTGTGTGTCCCTGATTTTAATTACTTCACCATTGGAAGCTGCACCTTCGGTTGCCTAGGCCCCAAGCTCTGGAATAATCTCCCTACAGATCTCTGCCGCTCCACCTCTCAACTCACTTTCCTTCCTTAAGACACTCCTTAAAACCTACCTCTTTAAACAAACTGTTGGTCATCTGACCCAATATCTTCATAAATGGTTCCGAGTCATACATTGTTTCATAATGCTCCTGTGAAGCATTTTCGGATGTTTTATGACAAAGGCACTATATAAAATGAGTTGCTGTTGTTGATGTTTCCTAGACTTTTTTCTTTTTTGCATTCGCATATCCGTGCTGCTAGCCTGTTATTATCCCATGTTTTTACGTGTAATGAATACTTTTCTCCTGCTTGTGACCACCAGAAATTTCCCCACCAGCGAGGTTAGACTGATTGGTCAGTAATTACAGTGTTTACTCCATCTGTCCCTTTTTAAACAGGGAATAACAATTACAACCCTCCAGTCCCTTGTCATAACTCCCATAGCCAAGGAGGATTGAAAGGTTCTGGCCATTGCATCTGCTATTTCCACCTTTCCGTCCCTCAGCAACCCTCACACGTCCAATCCAGAACAGGTAAATGTTCTCCTTCATTGAGGTGCAAAAAGTGTTGGATTGAAAGAGGTTAACTGAACCTATTTGTTCAGTGACTGTAATTAATGCCTGTCTCCATGGATGCTACTTGTGTCACTGGACGGTTCCCCCTTCTATCAATAGAGGGACTTCTTTCAATGTGTCACCGCACAATATCAGCGGGAGTATCATCCGGGGCACTAACAGTGATCAGTGGCGACAGAGAGAGGGAGGGAATAGATCAGAATCTGAGAAAAATAGATTGGAATGTTCCAACAATGGATCATAATCTGAACAATAGATTGGAATGTTTCAACAATGGGTCATAATCTGAGAACAATAGATTGGAATGTTACAACAATGGGTCAGAATCTGAGAACAATAGATTGAAATGTTACAACAATGGGTCAGAATCTGAGAACAATAGATTGGAATGTTACAACAATGGGTCAGAATCTGAGAACAATAGATTGGAATGTTACAACAATGGGTCAGAATCTGAGAACAATAGATTGGAATGTTACAACAATGGGTCAGAATCTGAGAACAATAGATTGGAATGTTACAACAATGGGTCAGAATCTGAGAACAATAGATTGAAATGTTACAACAATGGGTCAGAATCTGAGAACAATAGATTGGAATGTTACAACAATGGGTCAGAATCTGAGAACAATAGATTGGAATGTTACAACAATGGGTCAGAATCTGAGAACACTAGATTGGAATATTTCAACAATGAACAAAGAACAGTGTTAGCGGGAATGAATCTAGGAGAATCACTCGACACTCATGTCTGCTCCAATGTCAAACAGTTTATTTAGTTACGCCAGTGGGGAGCAGGTTACTGGGCTGTCCAGATGCCTCTCCACTGAACAAAGGAAAATCATCCATACTTATACATTTTCAAACAGTTACTCAGCCCATCCCGGCCGGACATGGTCCAATCACAACGATTATCGATTATATACATTGATTATTAGAGCCAATAGAAGCGGTTACTAGGCATAGAGGGGCTGCATGAACGGCCCATACACAGATAGGGGATTATTCATGATGTTTTCCATACCCCCTTATCTTCACCTCATTACCGGCCCAGACACAGATCGGGGATTACTCATGATGTTTTCACCTCGTTACAGGCTAGCTACTTTGTCAGCATTCCACAAAGGTTTCTGCTTTTCATTTTAATTAGCCTTTTGTTTGAGATTGGATTACTCAGCTCCTGTGGAATGTGGTCAGGTTAACTGAGCCCCATGGTGCTTTGAAACCTCCTCACTGTTCACTAATATTATATGTTACTGGTTACTCAAATAATATTTAAACATTATGATATTTATGGCAGGTACCTCTGTGCTTGGGAATACCCTACAACGAACAGGAACAGACAATCCGGCCCTCCGAGCCTGCGCCGATCTTGATGCCTGCCTAAACTAACACCTTCTGCACTCCCGGGGCCCATATCCCTCTCTTCCCTTCCTATTCATATATTTGTCAAGATGTCTCTTAAACGTCGCTATCGTATCTGCTTCCACCACCTCCCCTGGCAGCAAGTTCCAGGCACTCACCACCCTCAGTAAAAAACGTGCCTCGCACATCCCCTCTAAACTTTGCCCCTCGCACCTTAAACCTATGTCGCCTCGTAACTGACTATTCCACCCTGGGAAAAAGCTTCTGACTATCCACTCTGTCCATTCCGCTCATAACTTTGTAAACCTCTATCATGTCGCACCTCCACCTCCGTCGTTCCAGTGAAAACAATCCGAGTTTTTCCAACCTCTCCTCATAGCTAATGCCCTCCAGACCAGGCAACATCCTGGAAAACCTCCTCTGTACCCTCTCCAAAGCCTCCACATCCTTCCATAGTGTGGCGACCAGAATTGCACGCAATATTCAAAGTGTGGCCTAACTAAGGTTCTGTACAGCTGCAACATGACTTGCCAATTTTTATACTCTGTGCCCCGAACGATGAAGGCAAGCATGCCATATGCCTTCTTGACTACCTTATCCACCTGCGTTGCCACTTTCAGTGACCTGTGGATCTGTACGCTCAGATATTTTTGCCTGTCAATACTCCTAAGGGTTCTGCCATTTAATGTATACCTCCCACCTGCATTAGACCTTCCAAAATGCATTACCTCACATTTGTTCGGATTAAACTCCATCTGCCATTTCTCCGCCCAAGTCACCAACCGATATATATCCTGCTGTATCCTCTGACAATCCTCATCATTATGGATGGAGAAAGTGAAGGCACATGGGGTCCAAGGTGTACCAGCTAGATGGATGAAGAGCTGGCTGGGCAACAGGAGACAGAGTAGCAGTGGAAGGGAGTTTCTCAAAATGGAGACGTGTGACCAGTGGTGTTCCACAGGAATCTGTGCTGGGACCACTGTTGTTTGTGATATACATAAATGATTTGGAGGAAAGTATAGGTGGTTTGATTAGCAAGTTTGCAGACGACACTAAGATTGGTGGAGTAGCAGATAGTGAAGGGGACTGTCAGAGAATACAGCAGAATATAGATAGACTGGAGAGTTGGGCAGAGAAATGGCAGATGGAGTTCAATCAGGGCAAATGCGAGGTGATGCATTTTGGAAGATCCAATTCAAGAGTGAACTATACAGTAAATGGAAAAGTCCTGGGGACAATTGATGTACAGAGATATTTGGGTGTTCAGGTCCATTGTTCCCTGAAGGTGGCAACGCAGGTCAATAGAGTGGTCAAGAAGGCATACGGCATGCTTTCCTTCATCGGACGGGGTATTGAGTACAAGGGTTCGCAGGTCATGTTACAGTTGAATAGGACTTTGGTTCTGCCACATTTGGAATACTGCGTGCAGTTCTGGTCGCCACATTACCAAAAGGATGTAGATGCTTTGGAGAGGGTGCAGAGGAGGTTCACCAGGATGTTGCCTGGTATGGAGGGCGCTAGCTATGAAGAGAGGTTGAGTAGATTAGGATTATTTTCATTAGAAAGACGGAGGTTGAGGGGGGACCTGATTGAGGTGTACAAAATCATGAGATGTATAGACAGGGCGGATATCAAGAAGCTTTTTCCCAGAGTGGGGGATTCAATTACAAGGGGACACGAGTTAAAAGTGAAAGGGGAAAAGTTTAGTGGGGATATGCGTGGAAAGTTCTTTTCGCAGAGGGTGGTGGGTGCATGGAACGCACTGCCAGCGGAGGTGGTAGACTCGGGCACGATAGCGTCTTTTAAGATGTATCTAGACAGATACATGAATGGGCAGGAAGTAAAGAGATACAGACCCTTAGAAAATAGGCGACAGGTTTAGATAGAGGATTTGCGTAGGCTTGGAGGGCCGAAGGGCCTGTTCCTGTGCTGTAATTTTCTTTGTTCTTTGTTCTCTTTGTTCTATTATCCGCAACACCACCAACTATTGTGTCGTCCGCAGACTTACTAATCAGACCAGCTACATTTTCCTCCAAATCATTTATATATACTACAAACATCAAAGGTCCCAGCACTGATCCCTTTGGAACACCACGAGTCACATTCCTCCATTCAGAAAAACACCCATCCACTGTTACCCTCTGTCTTCTGTGACTGCGCCAGTTCTGTATCCATCTTGCCAACTCACCTCTGATCCAGTGTGACTTCACCTTTTGCACCAGTTTACCATGAGGGACCTTGTCAAAGGCTTTACTGAAGTCCATGTAGACAACATCCACTGCCCTTCCTCCATCAATTATCTTCGTCAATTCCTCAAAAAACTCAATCAAGTTAGTGAGACACGACCTCCCCTTCACAAAACCATGCTGTCTCTCGCTAATAAGTCCATTTGTTTCCAAATGGGAGTAAATCCTGTCCCGAAGAATCCTCTCCAATAATTTCCCTACCACTGACGTACGGCTCACCGACCTGTAATTTCTTGGATTATCTTAGCTACACTGCTTAAAAAAAGGAACAAGATTGGCTATTCTCCAGTCCTCTGGGACCTCACCTGTAGCCAATGAGTATACAAAGATTTCTGTCAACGCCCCAGAAATGTCCTCCCTTGCCTCCTTCAGTATTCTGGGGTAGATTCCTTCAGGCCCTGGGGACATATCTACGTTAATGTTTTCCAAGACGCCCAACACCTCCTCCTTTAAGATATCGACATGACCCAGTCTATCTACACTCTCTTCCCTATTCTCATCATCCACCAAGTCCTTCTCTTGGGTGAATACTGAGGCAAAGTATTCATTTAGTACCTCACCCATTTCCTCTGGCTCCACACATAGATTCCCTCCTCTGTCCTTGAGTGGGCCAACCCTTTCCCTGGTTACCCTCTTGTTCTTTATATACGTATTAAAAGCCTTGGGATTCTCCTTAATACTGTTTGCCAATGACTTTTCATGACCACTTTTAGCCCTCCTGAGTCCTTGCTTAAGTTCCTTCCTACTTTCTTTATATTCCTCAAGGGCTTCCTCTGTTCCCAGCCTTCTCGCCCTTACAAATGCTTCCTTTTTGCTTTTCGACTAGGCTCACAATATCCCTCGTTATCCAAGGTTCCTGAAACTTGCCAAACTTATCCTTCATCCTCACAGGAACATGCCGGTCCTGGATTCTAATCAACTGACGTTTGAAAGACTCCCACATGTCAGATGTTGATTTAACCTCAAACAGCCGCCCCCAATCTAAATTCTTCACTTCCCGCCTAGTATTGTTATAATTAACCTTCCCCCGCACCTTCACCCGAGGACTACTCTTATCCTTATGCACAAGGACCTTAAAACTTATGGAATTATGATAACTGATCCCGAAATTCTCCCCTCTAGTGACTTCGACCACCTGGCCAGGCTCTTTTCCCAATACCAGGTCCAGTACGATCCCATCCCTAGTTGGACTATCTCCATACTGTTTCAAGAAGCCCTCCTGAATGCCCCTTACAAATTCTGCCCCATCCAAGCCCCTAGCACTGAGTCAGTCCCAGTCAATATAGGGAAAGTTAAAATCACCCATCACAACAACCCTGTTACCTTTACATCTTTACAAAATCTGTCTACCTATCTGCTCCTCTATCGCCTGCTGGCTGTTCGGAGGCCTGTAGTAAACCCCCAACATCGTGAATGCACCCTTCCTATTCCTGAGCTGTAACCATATTGTCTCGCTGCATGTCCCCTCCGAGGTGTCCTCCCGCAGTACAGCTGTGATATTCTCTTTAACCAGTAATGCTACTCACCCACCCCTTTTACTTCCCCTCGATCCCGCCTGAAGCTTCTAAATCCCGGAACATGTAGCTACCAATCCTGTCCTTCCCTCAACCAAATCTCTGTAACAGCAACAAAATCATAGTTCCAAGTACTAATCCAAGATCTACATAATTTGCCTTACCTGTTAAACTTCTTGCATTGAAACAAATGCACTTCAGACCACCAGTCCCGCTGTGCTTAGCAACATCTCCCTGCCTGCTCTTCCTCTCAGTCTTACTGGCCTTCCTCACTAGTTCCCCTCAGTTATTTCACTTGCTGACCTACAGCTCTGGTTCCCACCCCCCGCCGCACTAGTTTCAACCCTACCGAGTAACGCAGATTTGTTCCTCCACATCCTTCCCACCAGCTGGTGACCTATAGACAACACAGGGCAATGTAACTGCAACTTTTTTGCTCCTTCGCACCAGCCATTTAGATTCTATCCTTGATCCCCTGCCACCGCCACCCCTGCCCGGGACATTCTCTCTCTCTAGCACTATAATATTCTCCTTAATCAATACCACCACCCCTATTGCTATTCTTCCTTCTATCTTTCCAGAATACCTTGTATTCAGGAATATTTAACACCCAGTCCTGCCTTTCTTTGGGCCAGGTCTCTGTTATAGCCACAACACCATATTTCCACATGGCAATCTGCACTTGCTATAGAACATAGAACAGTATAGCACAGTACAGGCCCTTCGGCCCACGATGTTGTGCCGAACCTTTAACCTACTCTAAGATCAAACTAACTACCTACCCTTCATTCTACTATCATTCATGTACCTATCCAGGAGTCGCTTAAATGCCCCTAATGTATCTGCTTCTACTACCACCGCTGGCAGTGCATTTCACGCACCCACCACTCTGTGTAAAGAACCTACCTCTGACATCTCCCCGAAACCTTCCTCCAATCACCTTAAAATTATACCCCCTAGTGATGACCCTTTCCACCCTGGGAAAAAGTCTCTGACTATCCACTCTATCTATGCCTCTCATCATTTTGTACCCCTCTATCAAGTCACCTCTCATCCTTCTTCGCTCCAATGAGAAAAGACCTTGCTCCCTCAATCTTTCTTCGTAGGACATGCCCTCCAGTCCAGGCAGCATCCTGGTAAATCTCCTCTGCACCCTCTCTAAAGCTTCCACATCCTTCCTATAATGAGGCGACCAGAACTGAACACAATATTCCAAGTGTGGTCGAACCAGGGCCTGATAGAGCTGCAGCATAACCTCGCGACTCTTAAACTCAATCCCCCTGTTAATGAAAGCCAACACACCATGCGCCTTCTTAACAACCCTATCAACTTGGGTGGCAACTTTGAGCGATCTATGGACATGGAGCCCAAGATCCCTCTTTTCCTCCACACTACCAAGAATCCTGTCTTTAAGCCTGTATTCCGCATTCAAATTCGACATTCCAAAATTAAGTCTTATTCACCACACTCCATGCTTTCACATACATGCACATTAACCTTCACGTAAATGTTATTACTTTCTCCCATTCTATGATCCCACCTAATAACATTCTGAACCCTGCTATAGTGCTGTCCAACTCTTCCCGTATTCTGTTCTCCTTGGAATTCCTCTCTGATGTTTACTCATGGTTCCCGTACCCTGCCAATTTAGTTTAAACCCTCTCCAATAGCACTAACAAATCGCCCCTCAAGGGAATTAGTCCCAGCTCTGTTCAGGTGTAAATCGACAAGCCTGTACAGATCCCACATTCTGCAGACCGGCTCCCAGTGTCCAGGAATCAAAACCTCCCAGCTCCTGCAGCATTCATCCAGCCACACATCCATCTGTACTCCACATCTATATCTGTACTCAATCGCATGGGGTACTGAGAGTAATACTGCTTGCTAACTTTCCCAAAACCCTGAATTCTGAGTACAAGACAACCTCCCTCTTTCTGTCTCTGTCGTTGCTTCTGATGTGGACCACGACTGCTGACTGTTCACCCTCCACCTTCAGGATGCTCTGTAGCTGCTGGAGTGATATCCTTGACCCTGACACCAGGGAGGGAACACACCATCCTGGATACACATCTGCGGTTTCAGAAACCATTGACTATCGAATTTCCCATCACTATCAGTCTTCCCTGTAACCCCGCCTCCCCACCAGTACAGCTGAGATAGCCCTGGTACCATGGCCTTGCCTGTGGCTGCAGTCCTCAGATGAACCATCACTTTTCTCAGTATTGAATACTGGTTGGAGAATGAGATGCACTCAGGGGTCTCCTGTGCTACCTGCTGATTCTTCTTGACGTGCTCTCCTCAAATTACTCAGCCTCACATATACACTACATTGACATCCATGGTCCCACCATCTGCAGCTTGTACATCATCCCAGACAGCAGGATGAGGAGGAGGTGGGAGTTAAGAAGGGACATAAGGCAGGAACATAACATCATCCTGAATACTCTCGGTGTTGCCGGATGCTACAAACTCTGTCACAGCCTGTCCCATGATGTGGAGAACCATCTCCTCCCTCAGGCTCAGGGGATGAAGGTATGCCTGGATCCCGCTGGTTCACTGCTGCTCCCTGTGATTAAGGGCCACCTTGCCCTGTACGAGGTAAGGGGAAATGTCAGTGATTGTGTTGCACTGTGTTTGTGCGATGTGCCTGCCATAGCTGAATAGCTGGAGGTATGTGGAGGCAGTGAGAGGTGGGTGTGAAGCTGGTATCAGTGGAAGGTGTGAGGGTGAGGTGGAGTATGTGAATGTTAGGTGTGAGTCCTGAGTGTTAGGAACTGCTGATGAGTGAGTGATGAGGGTATGGTACATTGAGCAGTGTGAGAGGTTGGTGATATTGGGGGTAGGAGATACCATGTGGAGATGAATTCACTGACAATGACCACCCGAGTGAGCTCATTAAACTTCTTCTGGCTCTGATGCCAGGTCCTCGTGGCCAGACGTATTGCATTGACCTCCCTGACCACTTGATAATACTTTTCAAGTATTTGTTAAATTCTCTTTTGAAAGATATTATTGAATCTGCTTCCACCATGTTTTCAGGCAGTGAATCCCACATCCCAACAACTCGCTGTGCAAGAAAATTCTCCTCATTTCACCTCTGGTTCTTTGTCAATTACCTTCAATCTGTGTCTTATTCATACCGAACTTTCATACACTGGAAACATTTTCACACTAATTACCCTATCAAAACCCTTCATGATTTTGAATTCTATATGAAATCTCCTCTTACCCTTCACTGCTCGAAAGAGAACAATCCCAACTTTTCCAATCTCTCCATGTAACTGAATTCCCAGATCCCTGCGACCATTCGAGTAAATCAGCTCTGTATCTTCACTAAATCCTTGACATCCTTACCAACGTGTGGTGATCAGAATTGGACACAATTCACCAGATGGGACCTTACCAATGATGTATAAAAATCAGCATTTCCTCCTGAATTTTATTACTCTGATTATTTTTTAGAATTAGAATTAGAACATTACAGCGCCGTACAGGCCCTTCGGCCCTCGATGTTGCGCCGACCTGTGAAACCATCTGACCTACACTATTCCATTTTCATCCATATGTCTATCCAATGACCACTTAAATGCCCTTAAAGTTGGCGAATCTACTACTGCTGCAGGCAGGGCGTTCCAAGCCCTTACTACTCTCTGAGTAAAGAAACTACCTCTCACATCTGTCCGATATCTATCACCCCTCAACTTGAAGCAATGTCCCCTCGTGTTTGCCATCACCATCCGAGGAAAAAGACGCTCACTATCCACCCTATCTAACCCTCTGATTATCTTATATGTCTCTATTAAGTCACCTCTCCTCCTCCTTCTCTCCAACGAAAACAACCTCAAGTCCCTCAGCTTTTCCTCATAAGACCTTCCCTCCATACCAGGCAACATCCTAGTAAATCTCCTCTGCACCCTTTCCATAGCTTCCACATCCTTCCTATAATGCGGTGACCTGAACTGCACGCAATACTCCAGGTGCGGTCTCACCAGAGTCTTGTACAGCTGCAGCATGACCTCGTGGCTCCGAAACTCGATCCCCCTACTAAGAAAAGATAACACACCATATGCCTTCTCTCTCTCTCGAACGCCAAGAACACTACATGTTACCTTCAAAGATCTGTGTGTGTACACCCCAGTTCTCTCTAACCCTGCACACAGTTTATAATGGTACCATTTAGTTTGTATTGTTCCTCCACATACTTCCTACCCAAATGTCTCACTTCACACTTCACTGTGTTAAATGACATCTGCCATGTTCCTGCCCATTTTACCAGTCAGTCCCTGTCTTCCTGAAGTCTGTTTCTATCCTTCTCACTGTTTATTAACATTTCTGAGTTTCCTGCCATCTGAAAACTTTGACATTATCCCCTCTGTACACAAGCCCATTGCATTAACATACAGCAACAGTGATCCCAACAGTGACCCTGTGGGAACCCCACTGTGTACTTCCCTCCAGACCGAACAACAACCATTCTCCACCACTCTCTGCTTTCTGTCACATAGCTAATTTCCTGCAGGCTGCCATTGTAAATCTTTTAAAAACTTCCATTTATGTAGCGCCTTCATGACCACTACATGTCCCAAAGCGATTTACAATCAATGAGTGCTTACTAAACCCTAGTCGCTATTGTAATGTAGGAAAGATGGCAGAAGATTTCCGCACAGCAAGATCCCACAAACAGCAATGTGATAATGATCATATCTTTAACATCCACCTGGGAGGGCAGATGTTGGTTTAATGTTTCATTCGACAGACGGTACATCTGACAGTGCAATACTCCCACAGTAATGTCACTGCAGTGTCAGCCTTGATTCTTGTGATCAAGTCCTGCAGTGCCACTTGATCCTAGAAGCTTGTGAGTGAAAGGGGAGAGAGATACAAACTGAGCCACTGCTGACATTGGTCCTTTAATCCTATGTGTTTCTAACTTGGTAACACGGCTGTTATGTGGTACTTTATCAAACGCCTGTTTAAAGGATAGGAATATTAGTAAAGTAGAGGCAAGAACAATCATAGAAACGTAGAATAGCATTGCACTGAAGAAGGCCATTCGGTCCAACATGTCAGTGCTGGCCCTTTTGAAGATCTTCCAGTTAGTCCCACACCCTGGCTCTTTTTAAAATTCATTCATGGGATTTGGGCGTCACTGGCTTGGCCAGCATTTATTGCCCTTGTTGCCCTTGAGAAGGTGGTGGTGAGCTGCCTTCTTCAACCGCTACAGTCCATTTGGAGTAGGTAGACCCACAGTGCTGTTAGGAAGGGATTTTGACCCAGCGACAGTGAAGGAAGGGCGATATTGTTCCAAGTCAGGATAGTGTGTGACTTGAAAGGGAACTTGAAGGTGGTGATGTTCCCATGTATTTGCTGCCCTTGTCCTTCTAGTTGGTAGAGGTCGCGGCTTTGGAAGGTGCTGTCAAAGGAGCCTTGGTGCATTGCTGCTGTGCATCTTGTAGATGGTACACTCTTCTGCTACTGTGCGTCTGTAGTGAAGGGAGTGAATGTTTGTAGATGGGGTGGCAATCAAGCGGACCGCTTTGTCCTGGATGGTGTCGAGCTCCTTGAGTGTTGTTGGAGCTGCACCCATTCAGGCGAGTGGAGAGTATTCCACCACACCCCTGACTTGTACCTTGTAGATGGTGGACAGGCTTTGGAGAATCAGGAGGTGAGTTACTCGCATCAGGATTCCGAACCTCTGACATGCTCTTGTAGCCACGTTATTTATATGTCTACTCCAGTTCAGTTTCTGGTCAATGGTAGCCCCTAGGATGTTGATAGTGGGGCATTCAGCGATGGTAATGCCATTGAATATCAAGGGGAGATGGTTAGATTCTCTCTCGTTGGAGATGGTCATTGCCTGGCACTTGTGTGGCACGAATGTTACTTGCCACTTATCAGCCCAAGCCTGGATATTGTCCAGGTCTTGCTGCATTTCTACATGGACTGCTTCAGTATCTGAGGAGTCACGAATGGTGCTGAACATTGTGCAATCATCAGCGAACATCCCCACTTCTGACTTATTATTGAAGGTAGGTCATTGATGAAGCAGCTGAAGATGGTTGGGCCCAGAACATTACCCTGAGGAACTCCTGCAGTGATGTCCTGGAGCTCAGATGATTGACCTCCAACAACCACAACCATCTTCCTTTGCACTAGGTATGACTCCAGCCAGCGGAGGGTTTGAGATAATGAGGTAATAAGATCAGGAGCTGAGTGGCTCGAGCGGAACCTAAACTGAGCTTCACTGAGCAGGTTATTGCTAAGCAAGTGCTGTTTGATAGCACTGCTGATGACACCTTCCATCACTTTACTGATGATTGCGAGGAGGCTGATGGGGCGGTAATTGGCCGGGTTGGACGTGTCCTGCTTTTTGTCTACAGGACATACCTGGGCAAGTTTCCACATTGCCGGGTTGATGCCAGTGTTGTAGCTGTACTGGAACAGCTTGGCTAGGGGCGCGGCAAGTTCTGGAGCACAGGTCTTCAGTACTATTGCCGGAATATTGGCAGGGCCCACAGCCTTTGCAGTATCCAATGCCTTCAGTCGTATCTTGATATCACGTGGAGTGAATCGAACCCTGAGAAACAGTACTGTATACTCCCCTCCACCTCCAGTCTGAACAATGACTGTTCATCACTTCTCTCTGCTTTCTGTCCCTGAGTCACTGTCATATCCACACCATCACTGTCACATTAATACATGTCTTCCATTTCTGATAACAAGTCTATGAAATCTCATTTGATCACAGGCCTTTTGAAAGTCTATATACATAAATTGATATACACGAGTAGGGGCGGAACATGTTGGTATGGTCCTTAATGAATACTTTGTATCTGTCTTCACAAAAGGGGGGCGCGATGCAGATATTGTGGTTGAGGAGGAGGAGTGTGAATATACATAGGGAGAGAGGAAGAATTAATGGGATTAGCATCCTTGAAAGTTGATCCATCACCAGGGCCAGTTGAAATGTATCCTCGGCTGCTAAAAGAGGTGAGAAAGGAAATAGCAGAGGGTCTGACCATCATTTTCCAGTCCGCACTGGATACAGTGTAGTGCCAGAGGATTGGTGAACTGTTAAAATAGTACCTCTTTAAAAAGGGAGCAAGGGATAGACCGAATGATTTCAGGCCAGTCAGTGTAACCTCAGTAGTGGGCACATTATTGGAATCTATTCTGAGGCAGGATCACGTGTCACTTAGAAAGTCACAGGTTAGTCACGGATAGTGAGCATGGATTTGATAAGGGATGATATTGTTTGACAAAATTGATTGAATTTTTTGAAGAAGTAGCAAGGATGATAGATGAGGGTAGTGCAGTTGATATGGTCTACATAGATATTGGCAAAGCTTTTGTCAAGATCCCATGTGGCATACCAGTTAAACAAATAAAATCCCATGGAATCCAGGGAAATTCAGCAAGCTGGATACAAAATTGTCTCAGTGACAGGAAACAAAGGGTGATTGTTCACGGGTGTTTCACTGACTTGAGGCCTGTTTCCAGTGGCGTTCCACAGGGCTCAGTACTGGGTCGCCTGCTTTTTGGTAGTATATATTAATGATTTGAACGTAAATGTAGGGGGCATGATCAAGATGTTTCCAGATGGTACACAGATTGGTCTTGCAGTAGATAGCGAGGAGGATAGCTGTATGCTGCAGGAAGATATTGATGAGAGAAAAGTGTCAAATGGAATTCAACCTGGATAAGTGTAAGGTGATGTAATTGAGGAGGTCAAACAAGGCAAAGGGATAGACGATTAATAGGAAAATACTGAGAAGTGTAGAGGAAGTGAGGGACCTTGGAGTCAATGTCCACTGATCCCTGAAGTTAGCAGGTCAGGTCGATAAGGTGGTTAAGAAGGCATATGGAATCCTTTCCTTTATTAGCTGAGGTATAGAATACAAGAGCAGGGAGGTTATGCTGGAACTGTATAAATCATTGGTTAGGTCACAACCTGAGTACTCTGCAGTTCTGGTCACCTCATTCACAAAGGATATAATTTCACGAGAGAGGGTATGGAGGAGATTTATGAGGATGTTGCCCGGACTGGAAAAATGCAGCTATGAATTAAGATTAGATAGGCTGGGGTTGTTCTACTTGGAAGAGAGGAGTTGAGGGGAGATCTGATTGAAATGAGCATAATTTTGTGTGGTCTGGATAGAGTGGAGGTGAAGAGTCTATTCACCTTAGCAGAGAGATCAGTGACTAGGGGGCAGTGACTTAAAGTGCTTGGTAGAAGGATTAGCGGGGAGTTGAGGAAAAACTTGTTCACCCAAAAATACAAAATTGGCTCAGTGGCAGGAAACAAAGGGTAATTGTTATAATAAAAGCAAAATACTGCAGATGCTGGAAACCTGAAGTAAAAACAAGAAATGCTGGAAATGCTCAGCAGGTCTGGCAGCATATGTGGAGGGAGAAGCAGAGATGATGTTTCAGGTCAGTTAAGAAGGGCCAGTGACCTGTAACGCTAACTCTGCTTCTCTCTCCACAGATGCTGCCAGACCTGCTGAGTATTTCCAGCATTTCTTATTTTTATGAAAGTGTAATTGTTGACGGGTATTTTACTGACCGGAGGACTGCTTCCGTTGGCATTCCACAGGGTTCAGTCCTGGGTCCCCTGTTTTTAGTGACGTTCTAGAACTTACTGCCTGTAAGGATAGTTGAGGCAGAATACCTGCACTCATTCAAAAGGAGTCTGGATGTTCAACTCAAGTACCATAATCTTCAGGGCTATGGATCAAATGCTGGAATGTGGGATGTGAATAGGTGGATCATGTATCGGCCGGCACAGACACAATGGGCCAAGTGGCCTCTTTCTGTGTCTTAAACTTTTTATGATTATATTACATGAAACACGCTATCCTCAGTAACACTCACAGTTATGTCCTGAACGAACTCGATCAAGATTATCAGAAATGATTTTCCATTAACCTATCCATGCTACTTGTCATTTATTAACCCATGTTTTTACAAGCAAGATATATGTTTGTGCTGGGTTATGACCTCTAGATTTTTCCAACCACCAACGTGAGACTGATAGTAACAGGGTTTATCCAATCTCTACTTTTTTAAACAGTGTAACATTTACCCTGCAGTCCTCTGGCATCAATCCCATATCCAAGGAGGATTGAAATATTCTGTCCAGTGCCTCTGTTATTTTCACCATTCCTTCCCTCTGTAACTATCATACATCCCATCCAGACTGGATAAATGTTCTACTTTACTGCGATACAAAATATGTTGGATTGAAAGGTGTTAACTGAACCTGTTTGTTCAGTGACTGTAATTAATGTCAGTCTCCATGGACCCTAATGGTGTCACTGGAGGGTTTCCCTCTTCTATTAAGAAGGGACTCCTTTCAATGTGTTATCCGATAGTGTCAGTGGGCGCATCAACCCCGGCACTAACAGAGATCAGCGGCTGCAGACAGAGGGAGAGGATAGATCAGAATCTGAACAATAGATTGGAATGTTACAACAATGGGTCAGAATCTGAAAACAATAGATTGGAATGTTACAACAATGGACAGGAGTTTATCCGATTGGTTTGGCCTGGTTACTGCAGATTATTATTGGATAACATTCGAATGGCGGATCTTTTATGCTCTGAAGATGATTCAATGTATTTACTATCCCATCCTCGCTATTATTGGTGTCCCTGGTAAGTCTCTGTATCCAACTATTGGATTCATAAACCATATTTCACTGATTTAGTGTTCTTGTCATTTAAATCGTGAGAAGACTGAAACCATTATCTTCAGTTTCTGTCACAAACTCCATTCCCTGTCCATGATCTACATCCCCCTTGCTGGCCATTGTCTGAGGTGGAACCAGGAAGTTTACAACCTCTGGTATCTATTTAATGCTGAGCTGAGTTCATCCCCATATTCTCTCCATCCCCAACCCTGCCAATTGTTATGGCCAGGTGAGGAGGGGTCAAAGTCGCTCGGCTTTATTTGATCACAAGAGTGTTTGTCCTTTATAAACGGTGAATATGCTTAACGTCTCAGTGAGTGTTTTACATTTTCCCTTTCGTATGATGATGAAGGAATTGATGGGACAGGTTCTCTTGAGTTTAAACATGAAAGAGGTGAGTTTATTATACTTAACAATATAAACCCTATCTAAATAAAATCATTAAAATAAATAGAACACATTTATGCGCACACTCACACAGGAATCACACAGAAATACATTACAGAGTGAGAAGTAAATTTGTGGTTGGATTGGAGTCCTGAATAAATATATTTTTTTAAACTCATTCTGTGAGGTTTGACCATTCCGTCGTCTTCCTGCAGAAGTTGTATCCTTGAAGTCTTTTTCTGGTCAATGTGCAGTTTGTGGCTGGTCCACATGGCTCTGGGAATTCTTTGAGGCAAACTTGTAGGTGGCTTTCTTCCCCTGGTTACTCTGCCTGTAGCAATCTGTCGGCTTGGAGGGCCCATATTCGCATGTGGTTTTCAAATTTGTGATGTTATGTGGAGAGGGAGATGGAGAGAAAGGGAGGGGTGTGGGGGGAACACAGCCCTCCTGCTTCAGCTCATTTTGAATCACTGACTTGTCTGTTTTTGTCCAGGGAAAACTCTCAGCTTTCGCAGGGATAGACAGTCTCCAGTCTGACTCAGTGTATTCGCTGGACTGTTACAATGAGATTCAAGGTTAGGACCTTCTATCTCCCCAGGGCTCAGGATACCAGTATTTACTCTTGGAGGAGTATGCTCTTTCAAAGTCAATGTGTCAGGATGGCCTTGTATGCCGTGTTCATGAATATAATCTCAGGTAATTCAATCACTGGAGCAAGCCAATGATTTGGGTCCAGGCTCATCAGACATATGTCTCCTGTTGTAGGCTTTAGAATGTGAAAAGGTGTGTCAGATGCCAATTGCGGTGGCCATCTTGGCTGCCAGTTTTTTCAAGGATAACGGCAAGATTTTTTTTCTATTTAAGGTTTACTGTAAGTTTCCAAACTATGAATTAAATTTTATAATTTGGCATATTGTGTGATCTTGATACCGCCACAGCACACGTGGAAAAAATCTGATAACAAGAACATTTCATTGCAGGATTGTGGGAATAAAAAGAAGAAAGCACACATTCATTCTCAATAATCACTTCCCAAACTGACATATTAATCTGCGAGTTACTGCAGCTGAGATTGTCTGTTAAAGTTGTACTGATTTAATGTTTTGGTGTTTTGTCTGGGATGGTGATGTGTCGGGTTCGACCCTGGACATTGCATCAGCGATTCCATTGTATCTTTTTTTCTCTCCTGCAATGAAGCTTAAACCATTCAGGTTCCTTCACCTTGATAATCTTTCTCCCTAAACCGACAGTGTGTAATAAATTGTTTTTTTTTTTAGCCCCTGTGAGGTGTCTGAGATTTCCTCTGGGCCTTTGTTCTTGCTGATTTCCGCTTTGAAATTGGTGGGTTTGATTAGATTTGGGTTTGGGACCTGATCATTGGGTTCTTCAGTGGGTAGATCCACACTGACCTTACTTTTAGCTTTCTGGTGAGGTACACAAGTGCTGTTTACTTTAGGGTATTTTCCCTTCCCTTTTCCCCCTACTACGGGGACACTCATTTCTCTAACCAGCCCCATGTCCTCTGGGATTTTATGGCTCGCAGGTGGCTGTCTATCTTTCACTGCACTCTCCTGCGACACCTCGACTCGGTGACGCATCTCCCTCACTATTGGCTTGCCTTTTTGGGAACTTTCTTTTGTCATTGCATGTTTCTGTAAATGCTGTTAGCAGACTTTTTAGGTTGCCTCATTGACCTGCATTTATGAAGGAGAGTGTGTGGTCTAATTTATCTAACATTTCAGGGTTGGCTAATCGGAGAGCAGGTGATTCCAGTTGGGAATCCTCCTGGCCCTCCTCTAACCTGTCCTCACTGTCCTTTTCAATCCTTCCCTCCTGACAGTCTGCCAGATCTATACTTGTCTGTCCCCTCCACAGCCTTTGTTTTTTGCCTTTGGTCTGGGGGGGTCATTTAAATAATTTACCTGGCTGTTTCTTTTGCCACTCGATATGGAACTCTGGACTGGGATTTCAGGGATTCACCCTGCAGTGGGAATAGTAACAATACATGATCGCTGGGATGAAATGTTCTGACCTTGGAATTTTGCTTGATTACATTTTCATAGCTGCCTGGGAGGTCCTTAGGTGTTCCTGAGCCATTACACAGGCACTCATGAGCCGCTCCCAGAGCATGGAGATGTAGTCTAACATGGAAGACTCATCCCTGTGTCCCAAAAACGTCTCCTTGATTAGTTTAAGAGGAGCTCTCACCTCGTGTCCATAACGTAATTCAAAGAGACTAAAGTCAGTGGACTCAATGGATATTTTCCTGGTAACCAACAGGTGAAATGCCAGCCCTTTGTCCCAGTCATGGGGTTACTCATAGCAGTATGGCCTGATCATTGTCTTTAGGGTCTGGTGGTACTGCTCCAAAGCTCCTTGTGACAGTGGGTGGTAGACTTTAGCTGGGTTATGTCTAGAATACCCATGACCTTTTCTAAAATACTGGACGTAAAATGTGTGCCCTGATCCATCTGAATCTCAGCAAGCTGCCCATAACGGGTTAGCTCCTCCACCACTACCTTGGCAGAGATAGTTCTTCGGGGGAATGGCTTATGGGGATCGGGTCACCACATCCATAATGGTGAGAAGATACTGGTAATCCCGTTTTGTTTTCAGCAGGTGTCCCACATAATCCACCAGCATTCTGCTGAAGGGTTCCACAAAATCTGGTATGGCTATTAGGGTGAAGGTTTCATTGCAGGTTGGGGCTTCCCCACAACATGGCAGGTGTGACCAGTTGTACAGAACTCCACCACATCTTTGTGGAGTTGTGGTCAGTCAAAATGCTGTCTTATGTGGGCTTTAATTTTTCATACATCAACATGTCCAGTCATTGGAAGTTCGTGGGACATTGATATTTCTTTAAGGGACCTCAGCGGCACCACTATCTGGTGAAGCACTGTCCACTCTTCATCCGCAGGTTTGTAAGGAGGTCTCCACTTCCTCACCAGCACCTCATTCTTTAAATAGTAGCACTCTGCAACTCCCTCTGCTTCAGTTTTGGTTTGGACGGTCTGTGCTATATTTTAACACTGGGTCGAGTTGTTGTGCCTCAACTAAGGAAGATCTGTTTAACACATCCTTTGTGTTCTCTACCTTCCCAAAGAAGTTTTCAGACAACCAGACAGTAGGGTCATCGTCTCCAGTGTCAGTTCAGCCGCCTCTGATGGGGGTTGTTTAGCCATGGACCGAGTCACCACAGAATCAGGGCGAATGCCAGGGACCTTCTCCTGTAACTGCTCTGTGTCCCTGATCTCTTGTGGTCTCTCCAGAACTTTTGCGGAAGCTGCCACCTTTTCCCTGCCAGTTCAATACCCAGGAGCAGGTCCCCATGGCTACTGGTCCTGAAAATAGGTCGCACTCCAAGTGCACCCAATATAAAGGTATGGACATATACTGTCTTCCAATACCATTCGCTAACACTCCTGCATTCACTGCACTCCCCGAGAAAGGTCATGCCTTTTCCCAGCAGAAGGGATTGGTTGGCCCCTTTAGCCCTCAGTATGCCTCGGGCTTGCTTACCTCACTGAAGGGGTATGGGGTCACTTTTCCCTTGGATTCAAAATCCTAGTAACGCTCAAGGATTTTATTAAGTTTTCCCCACCCTCTGTGGTAGTGTTACTGTGTCTGACTGTTACAGTTAAAGGCACAGCCTGACCTTCTGTGAATTCCATCAGGGCCCGTTTTCCTGCACTTATCTGGTGGATCCTGAGTAATCCTACTGGTTTTCCCCAGCACTTACAGCATTCAACTCGATGGTGACCTGCCTTACTGCAGTGGAACCACACAGATCATCGGCTCTTACTCCTGCTCTCAGTACCGTCTTATTTGGCCTGAGCGTGGACCCCAGGGTGTCCAGATTTTCCTCCTTGCCCGTAGCTGCTCAGTTTCTTATCACCCTCCCACCTTTTATTCCCGGGTCTTTGGGATGACTAGGGAATGCATTCCCTTTGGGGTTAAGGCCTTGTGCACATGGAAAAAAATCTTCATCCAGAATTGCAACCTTCCTGGCTCTTCGAACCTTTTTTTCCTCTGCGTGGGTTTTAATGGGAGCGGGAGCGAGTTTTTGAACTCCTCGAGAAGGATCACTACTCTGAGGTTTACATATGTGGGCTGTATCCCGATTTTCCGTATCTACTAGTCAGAGGCAAACAAAAAACGGTCTGTAAAATCTTCTATAGTTACGTAAAAAGGAAACATTTGGGTAAGACATGTATGTGTCTATTACAGGCAGAGTCAGGGGAATTTATAATGGGGAATCGAGAAATCGCAGAGAAGCTAAATGATCACTTTGTGTCTGTCTTCACTGAGAAAGATACAAGAAATCTCCCAGAATTAGAGATCCAAGGGATGAGGGGGAATGAGGAGGTGATGCAAATTAATATCAGTAAGAAGTTTGTGTTGGAAAAATTAATGGGGTTGAAGGTTGATAAGTCCTCAGGACCTGATATTCTAAATTCCAGAGTGTTGACAGAGGTAGCTATGGAGACAGTGGGTTCATGGGTGATCACCTTCTGGAACGGTTCCAGCACATTGGCAGGTCGCAAATGTCACCCCACGATTTAAGAAGGGTGGGAGAGAGAAAATGGTAGAATCTATCATAAAGGATGTGATAAATGGATAATTGGATAATAATGATCTGATTGGACATAGTCAGCATGGATTTATGAATGGGAAATCATGTTTGATGAACCTGTTGTAGTTTTTTGAGGATAGTAGTAACAGAATTGATAAAGTGGAGTCGGTGGATGTAGTATATTTGGATTTTCAGATGGATTTTTGATAAAGTCCCCCACAGGAGGTTGGTTAGTAAAATTAAAGCACATGGGATCGGACGTAATATACTGGCATGGATTAAGGATTGGTTAACAAGCATAAAACAGAGAGTAGGAATAAATGGGTTATTCTCACTTTGGCAGGCTGTGGGGTAAGTAAAAAGGAAACATTTGGGTAAGTACTTGGGCCCCATCTGTTCACAATATGTATCATTTATTTAGATGTGGGGACCAGAGAAATATTCCCAAGTTTGCAGATGATACAAAAAGATGTGGGAATGTATGTGCTGTGAGGAAGGTGCAAAGTGGCTTCAAGGGCATTTGGACAGACTTCGTGGGAGGGCAAGAACGTGGCAGATGGAATATAATGTGGAAAATATGAGGTTATCCACTTTGGAAGGTGGAATAGATGTGCAGGGTATTTCTTGAATTGTAAGACATTAGAAAGTGTAGATGTGCAAAGGGATCTGGGTGTCCTTGTCAATAAATCACTGAAAGCTGACATGCAGGGACAGCAAGCACTTAAGAAGGCTAATGGTATGTTAGCCTTTATCACAAGAGAATTAGAGTACAGGAGTAGTGAAGTCTTACTTCAATTGTATGGAACCTTGTGAGACCACACCTGGAGTACTGTGTGCAGCTTTGCTCCCCTTACTTTAGGAAGTATATTATTGCCATAGGGGGAGTGCAACGAAGATTCACTAGACTTGTTCCTGGGATGGCAGGACTGTCCTATGAAGAGATTGGGAAAACTGGGCCTGGATTCTCCAGAATTTTGAATTGAAAATGTGAATCTTTGGAATTCTCTACCCCAGAGGGCTGTGGAAGCTCAGTCATTCAGTACGTTTGAAGCAGAGATTGACAGATTTCTAAATACAAATGACATAAAGGGATATGGGTATAGTGTGGTAAAAAGGAATTGAAATAGATGATAACCCGTGATCGTTTTGAATGGCGGGCCAGACTAGATGGGCTGAATGGCCTACTCTTGCTCCTCTGTTCCGAAGCTGCTTAACTCTTTCAAACTGGAGGCAAGTTCGCTCAGGCTACTTTCGTAGTGTTCCGAATTTTTGGTGGTACGTTTCTGATACTATCTCATATGCACCCTGGATAACACTTTAATTCATTTCATAATCTGATGAACTTTCATCTGGCAACAGTGAATAAACCTCATGGGCTTTTCCTGTTACTTTGCTTTATAAGAACAGTGTCCAGCTCTCTGCCGCCATTTCAGCTGCTTTGCAAGTTTTTCAAAAGTGATGAAAAATTCTGCCACATGCTCCTCATTGACCTTTAGAATGAACTGGGAGAACTGTAAGAGCTCAGCACATGGTCCTGAGCGATGGGCAGCTCCCTCACTAGCTGTGCCTTCACTGGGTGTACTGGGTCTTCCTCTAGTTGATTGAGCCGCCTTAACTCCCTTTCCTCCTTCTCCTTCTGTTGCACTCTTACTTTTTCCCTTTCTTGACACCCACTCTGCTCTTTCTCGTTCTCTCTGGATTTCCAATTCTAGTCTCTTCTGTTCTAGCTTTACCTTAGCTAACATTACTCTATCTGTTAGTGATTCTAACTCTGTCTGAGTCTTCAGCTTCAAGTGAAAAATGATTGGCCACAGGTCTTAAAATTTCGGGTTTCCTAGCTTTTGGACGGAGAGTAATCCCTAACTATGCAGCAACATTACTCAACTTTTCAACAGAGAGCGATTTTAACCTGTACCGAGTTACTTCACTCTGTATGTAACTCGTTTATGCCAATGTAACTCCTTTATTCAGACATGGAGGGAGACAGAAGGCAGGAAAAATTATGAGGCGCATAGATAGAGTAGAGAAGAAGAAACGTTTCCCTTAGCACAGGTGTCAGTAACCGGGGGCCATTGATTTAAGATAAGGGGCAAGTGGTTTAGAGGAGATTTGAGGAAAAAGAAAATTTCACTCGGATGGCGGCTAGAATCTGGAACACACTACCTGTAATGATGGTAGAGGCAAGAACCCTCACAACATTTAAGAAGTATTTAGATCAGCATTTGATATGCCATAGCATACAAGGTTACGGGAAAGGGGATTAGAATGGACAGGCTTGATGGCTGGCACAGACAGCGTGGGGTGAAGGGACTGTTTCTGTGCTGTAAAACTCTGTGCATCTATGACACTTCCAATTTCTCATTTGTTGTTGCGTTATGATCACGAGAACCTCCAGGTTTCTGTTACAGCCAGGTGAGGAGGGGTCCCAGGCTCTCCTCTTGTCCTATCTTTTATTTCACTGCAGCGGGGCGTATTCCTTTTTAGCAGTGGACATGCTGACCATCTCAGTGAGCATTTTACCTTTCACCTTTGTTGTGATCGTGAAAGAACCAATCAGACAGGTTTTCTTGAGTTTAATCAAGAGGTTCCAGAAGCTGGCCGAGCGCGTCTACTCTGAGGCACAGTGTGGCTTTCGTGCTGAGAGATCGACCGTTGCATGCTGTTCTCCCTTCGTCAGATACAGGAGAAATGCCGTGAACAACAGATGCCCCTCTACATTGCTTTCATTGATCTCACCAAAGCCTTTGACCTCATCAGCAGACGTGGTCTCTTCAGACTACTAGAAAAGATTGGATGCCCACCAAAGCTACTAAGTATCATCACCTCATTCCACGACAATATGAAAGGCACAATTCAACATGGTGTCTCCTCATCAGAGCCCTTTCCTATCCTGAGTGGCGTGAAACAGGGCTGTGTTCTCGCACCCACATTTTTTGGGATTTTCTTCTCCCTGCTGCTTTCACATGCGTTCAAGTCCTCGGAAGAAGGAATTTTCCTCCACACAAGATCAGGGGCAGGTTGTTCAACCTTGCCCATCTAAGAGCGAAGTCCAAAGTATGGAAAGTCCTCATCAGGGAACTCCTCTTTGCTGACGATGCTGCTTTAACATCTCACACTGAAGAGTGCCTCCAGAGTCTCATCGACAGGTTTGCGGCTGCATGCAATGAATTTGGCCGAACCATCAGCCTCAAGAAAATGAACATCTTTGGGCAGGTCGTCAGAAATGCTCCATCCATCAATATTAGCGACCACGCTCTGGAAGTGGTTCAAGGGTTCACCTACCTAGGCTCAACTATCACCAGTAACCTGTCTCGAGATGCAGAAATCAACAAGCGCATGGGAAAGGCTTCCACTGCTATGTCCAGACTGGCCAAGAGAGTGTGGGAAAATGGCGCACTGACACGGAACACAAAAGTCCGAGTGTATCAGGCCTGTGTCCTCAGTGCCTTGCTCGATGGCAGCGAGGCTTGGAGAACGTATGTCAGCCAAGAGCGACGTCTCAATTCATTCCACCTTCACTGCCTCCGGAGAATCCTTGGCATCAGGAGACAGGACAGGTATCTCCAACACAGAAGTCCTCGAGGCGGCCAACATCCCCAGCTTATACACACTACTGAGTCAGCGGCGCTTGAGATAGCTTGGCCATGTGAGCCGCATGACAGATGGCAGGATCCCCAAAGACACATTGTGCAGCGAGCTCGCCACTGGTATCAGACCCATCGGCCGTCCATGTCTCCGCTTTAAAGACGTCTGCAAACGCGATATGAAATCCTGTGACATTGATCACAAGTCGTGGGAGTCAGTTTCCAGCGTCCGCCAGAGCTGGCGGGCAGCCATAAAGGCGGGGCTAAAGTGTGGCGAGTCGAAGAAACTTAGCAGTTGGCAGGAAAAAATAGAGGTGCAAGGGAAGAGCCAACTGTATAACAGCCCCGACAATCAAATTTTCCTGCAGCACCTGTGGAAGAGCCTGTCACTCTAGAATTGGCCTTTTTAGCCTCTCCAGGCGTTGCTCCACACACCACTGACCACCTCCAGTCTCTCGAGATAAGGAGGCAAAAGAAGAAGAATCAAGAGGTGAGTTTATTATACTTAAAAATCTAAACTGAATCTAAATAAAATAATAAACATGCACACACACACACACACACACAGACACACACACAGACAAACAAATCACACACAAATAAATTATAGAGTGAGAACTAAATTTCTATTCGGATTCGAGTCCAGAATAAATTAAAAATAAACAAAATCTGTGAGATTGGGTAATTCTGTGGTCTGTCCCTTTGCTTCCCTTATTTATAAGTGTCATGTCATCTGCAAGGGTTTAAATTATGTTGTCTACATATAAGTATATGTCACTTGTATATTTATCTATATGTCAGGAAGAGCACTGGTTTTAATACTGACCCCTGAGAAACAGCACTGTATACTCCCCCTCCCCCAGTCTGAACAATGTCTTTTCACCACTTCTCTCTGCTTTCTGTCCCTGAGTCAGTGTCATATCCGCACTATCACATTAATCCATATGTTACATTTTTCATAACAAGTCGATGAAATGTCATTTGATCACAGGCCTTTTGATAGTCCAGATACATAACAGGAAACACAATATCCTCATCAACACTCACAGTTCGGTCATCAACAAACTTGATCAAGATTATCAGACTTGATTTTCCATTAACCTATCCATACTGTTTATCATTTAATATCACATGTTTTACCGAGAATGATATATTTTTGTACTGGGTCACGGCCTCTAGAAATTTCCAACCACCGACTTTAGACTGACTGGTCAGTCGTTATAAGGTTTATCTAATGTCTCCTTATTTAAACAGCTTGTAACATTTACAACCCTCCAGTCCTTTGACATCACTCCCAGATCCAAAGAGGATTGAAAGCTTCTGGCCATTGCCTCTGCTATTTCCACATTCCTTCCCTCAACAAACCTCATATATCCCATCTGGACTGGGTAAATCTTCGACACTATTGTGGTGTAAAAAGTGTTGGATTGAAAGGTGTTAACTGAACCTGTTTGTTCATTAACTGTAATTAACGTCAGTCCTCAAGGACCCTAATTGTGTCACTGGAGGGTTTTCCTCTTCAATTAAGAAGGGACTCCTTTCAATGTGCTGGCTCATAGTGTCAGTGGGAGCATCACCCCCAGCACTAACAGAGATCAGTGACTCCAGAGAGCGAGAGAGGAGAGATCAGAATCTGAGAACAATAGATTGGAATATTACAGTAATGGGTCAGAATCTGAGAACAATAGATTGGAATGTTACAACAGTGGGTCAGAATCTGAGAACTATAGATTGGAATGTTACAACAGTGGGTCAGAATCTGAGAACTATAGATTGGAATATTACAACAGTGGGTCAGAATCTGAGGACAGTAGATTGGAATGTTAAAACAATGGACAGCAGGAGTTTCTCCTATTGGTTTAGCCTCATTACTGCGGATTATTTTTGGATAACATTAGATTTGCGGATCTGTTATGCTCTGAAGATGATTCAAACGATTTACTATCCCATCCTCGCTATTATTGGTGTCCCTGGTAAGTCACTGTATCCAACTATTAGATCTATAAGTCATATTTCACTGATTTAGTGTTCTTGTCATGTAAATCTTGGGAAGACTTAAAGCCACAGTCTTCAGTCTCTATCTCACGTTCCACTCTGCATCCACTTTCCACATTCCCCTCCCTACCCAATGTCTGAGGCTGAAACAGACGGTTGGAACCTCTATATTTCTACCTGAGCTGAGTTCATTGCCATATTCCGCCTATTACCAACCCTACCTATTAAAACCTCTGTGATATCACCCATCACCACCTCTGCCCATCTGCTAATAATCCCTCATCTGTGCCGTTGTTAAACCCACACTTAACTATTCCAATTCTATCCTGATCACCCTCCCAGTTATCAACCTCCATAACCCACAGCCCATTGTGGTCTCTGCTGCCTACATCCTAATTCACACAAAATCCCGATCACCCATTACCCCTGTGCTCACTGATCTACATTGGCTCCTGGTCTGGCAGCACCTTAATTTTAATATTCTCTTCTTGTGTTTGAATCCCTCCATGGCCTCACCCCTCCAATTAGTCCCATTTCCCTTCCATGTCACATATTCTTGTAAATCTTATGCCTTCAAGTCTTTTTCCAATTCCCTTTCAGAAGTGAGCTGTTTTCACTCTGTATCTTCCCCTGCTGTGATTTTCACTCTATGACGGCACTGGTGCCAACGGTATGGAAACCTGGATCTGTAAAATGATGTGAACTGAACTGCCGGCCACATCTAGTGTGGCCTGCACAGTGCCCCATGCTGGGCAGGGAACTAGCCTGGGTATACTGTGCGTGTGCTGTCAGTGTGAGGAAGGGATTGAGTTGATGTCAATCTGCCATTCCGACAGCTTTGATGTATGTCTTTGAAACATTGCCTTTGCATGTCCACTGACTGCCTGTGTCAGTCACTCTCAGCTGAACTTACATTCAGCAGCACGACGGACCCCCTCTGGTGTTATTTAAAAGGATCAGGCATCCAACTTAAAGGTGAGGGTTTTTTGACTTACTTCTGCTATTGTAAAGTTGGTGGAGGTTCTGTGGATGGTTTTCTGGAGGTTGTGTTGTGAGCTGCTGCAGACATTCAGGGAGGGCAGAGGATTTGGTGAACCAGCTCTGGACGAGGTATGGGGACTGTAGTTACAGTGTCTCTGGGTCTGAAACATGACCAACTAATGGAGCAGAGGCTGCAGAGAGAGGAGTCTCTGTAAAGAGGGAGGAGGAGGGGGCTCTGTCCTTCCAACCCGGTTTTCCCAAGAGCATTTTTCCTACCTACACCTAATCCAGGAGCAGTGTGTGAGGTGATTCTGATTCAATAAGGATGCGGTCACAGAGCTGTGTCACCTCCTGTAGCACGACCTGGAGCCTCACACCAGGGTGAGGACGGAGCTATCGGTAGCTGTTAAAGTCACAGTTTCATTGATCTTCACTGCATCCAGATCTTTCCCCAGGCAGGAGTGGGCGGCATATCCAACATAGCCACAGAGAGTCATAGAGTCATTTACGACACAGCAGGAGACCAGTCGGACTCTCCATGTGTCTCTCTGTGTAACAATCCAGTCGGTCCCACTCCCCCACTCAATCCTCGTATCCCTGCAAGTTCATTTCCTTCAGGTGTCCATCCAGTTTCCTTTTGGAATCATTGATTGTCTTCGCTTCCATCACCCTCATGGGCAGTGAGTTCCAGCTCATTACCATCCACTGTGTAAAAACGTTCTTCCTCACATTCCCCCTGCATCTCTTACCCAACACCTTCCATCTGTGTCCCCTATTCCGTCTTTCATCAGTTAATGGGAACTGTTTTTCCTTGTCTATCTTATCTAAGCCTATCATAATCTTGTACACTTCTTTCAAATCTCTCTCAATCTCCTTTACTCCAGGGAGAGCAACTCCATCTTCTCCAAACTAACCTTGTAACTAAAACACCCCAATCCCTGGAAGCATTCTTGTATTCTAGTAGAATCATATTAAGTTAAGGCACAGAAATCGGCCACTTGGCCCATCTTGTCTGCACCAGCCAGAAAATGATCCATTTATTCTAATCCCACCTTCCAGCATTTGGTGCGTGGAGCTGCAGATTACAGTACTTAAGGTGTATATCCAGACTATTTTTGAATGAGTTGAGGGTTTCTGCCTCAACTATCCTTTCAAGTAGTGAATTCCAGACCACCACCACTCTCATCTCCCCTCTGATCTTTCTACCAATCACTTTAACTCTATTCCCCCTCTTCGATGTTATGGTGAATAGAGTCTTCACCTCCTCTCTATCCAGGCCCGTTATAATTTTGTACATTTCAATCAGATCACCCCTCAGCCTTCTCTGTTCCAAGGAGAACAACCCCTGTCTATCCAATCTTTCTTCATAGCTGCATTTTCCTATTCCTGGCAACATACTCGTAAATCTCCTCTGTTCCCTCTCTAGTACAATTACATCCTTTCTGCACTGAGGAGACCAGAGCTGTACACAGCACTCAAGTTGTGGCCTAATCAATGAGTTATACAGTTCCAGCATCACCTCCCTGTGCTTGCATCCTATACCTGGGCTAATAAAGGAAAGGATTCCATATGCCTTCCTAACCACCTTATCGATCTCTGCTGCTACTTTCAGGGATGTGTGGACATTCAATCCAAGGTCCCTCACTTTCTCTACTTCTCAGTATTTTGACATTATTCCTGTATTCCTTGTTTGACCTCCACAAATGCATCACCTCATATTTCTCCAAGTTGAATTCCATTTGCCACGTTTCTGCCCATCTGACCAGGCCATCAATATATTTCTGCAGTCGACAGCTATCCTCCTCGCTATCTACCACACGGCCAAGCTTCGTGTCGTCTGCAAACATCTTGATCATATCCCCTACATTTACGTCCAAATTGTTAACTTGCACCACAAAAAGCAGGGGACCCAGTACTGAGCCCTGTGGAACGCCACTGGAAACAGCCTTCCAGTCTCTAAAACAGCAGTCAACAATTACCCTTTCTTTCCTGCCACTGAGCCAATCTTGTATCCACCTTGCTGCATTTCCCTGGATCCCGTGGGATGTTATTTTTTGAACCAGTCTGCCATGTAGGACCTTGTCAAGAGCCTTGCTAACATCCAAGTAGACCACATCAACTGCACTACCCTCATTTATCTTCCTTGTTGCTTCTTCAAAACAATCGATCAATTTTTTGAAACAATATCTTCCCTTAACAAATCCATACTGACTATCCTAAATTAAGTAGAGGTGGTGAGTACAGAAGCAGGCAAGTTATGCCGAACCTTTATAAAGCTCTGGTTAGGCCCCAACTGGAGTACTGCATCCAGTTCCATTCACCATAGTTTCGGAAGGATGTGAGGGTCCTTGACAGGGTGTAAAGGAGATTTACCAGAATGGTTCCAGAGATGGAGGATTTTAGCGACAAAGTTAGTTTGGAAAAGCTGGGATTGTTTTTCTTGGAGTAAAGGAGATTGAGGGGAGATTTGATAGAGGTATACAAGATGATGTCATGTTTGGATAAGGTAGACAGGAAAAGATGTTCCCATTAGTTAATGGTACAAGGACTAGAGTTAAGGTTGTGGCAAGAGATACAGGGGGATGTGAGGAACAACTTTTTTACAGAGCGAGTGGGAATGGCCTGGAAATCACTGCCTACGAGGGTGGTGGAAGCGGAGATGGTGAATGCTTTCAAAAGGATATTGGATGAACACTTGAGGGAAATCGACTTGCAGGTACATGGAGACAGAGCTGGGGAATGAGACTGGCTGGATTTATCTACAAAGCTGGCATGGACTCGAAATGACTATGACTCTCTGACAGGGGATTACTATTACTACTGCTTTCCTATACTGGGAAAGTTTATAATGGACTGGACAGTATCACCCTGTTGAACCCCGTGATGTAAGTGAAATGTTTGATGTCCCAGAACGTGGTGAACAAATGTCCTTCACAAACAGAGTAAATCAGTTCAGTCCCACTCACCATTCTGGATCATTCACAATGGGGAGTAGTTTCTCCTGGTTTTCTCTACATAGGACAGCAGCCAGGCTTTTCACAGTGTCCCCTACCTCCATGTGGAAAGTCTTATCAGAGTTAGGTGAGATCAGACACGTTACCGATGTGACAGCTTTCTTCAGTTGTGTTGCTGCTTCTGTGCTCTCTTCAGTCCAACTGGGTTAAAACTGGTCATCATCACCATTAGGTAGTTCATAAAGAGGAGTCACAGTCTCTGCAAATCGAGGGATGAGAGTCTGCTGATACCCCACCAGCCTGAGAATAGGACACAGGGCAGTCTTTGAGCTGGACAGGGGTAGACACTGGATGAGTGTCCACTGATACCCCACCAGCCTGAGGATAGGACACAGGGCAGTCTTTGAGGTGGACAGGGGTAGACACTGGATGAGGGTCTGCAGATACCCCACCAGCCTGAGAATAGGACACAGAGCAGTCTTTGAGCTGGACAGGGGTAGACACTGGATGAGGGTCTGCTGATACCCCACCAGCCTGAGGATCGGACACAGAGCAGTCTTTGAGCTGGACAGGGGTAGACACTGGATGAGGGTCTGCTGATATCCAACCAGCTTGAGGAGAGGACGCAGGGCAGTCTTTGTGGTGGACAGGGGTAGACACTGGATGAGGGTCTGCAGATACCCCACCAGCCTGAGAATAGGACACAGAGCAGTCTTTGAGGTGGACAGGGGTAGACACTGGATGAGGGTCTGCTGATACCCCACCAGCCTGAGAATAGGACACAGAGCAGTCTTTGAGGTGGACAGGGGTAGACACTGGATGAGGGTCTGCTGATACCCAACCAGCTTGAGGAGAGGACGCAGGGCAGTCTTTGTGGTGGACAGGGGTGGACACTGGATGAGGGTCCGCTGATACCCCACCAGCCTGAGGATAGGACACAGTGCAGTCTTTGAGGTGGAAAGGGGTAGACACTGGATGAGTGTCCACTGATACCCCACCAGCCTGAGGATAGGACACAGGGCAGTCTTTGATGTGGACAGGGGTAGATACTGGATGAGGGTCTGCTGATACACCACCAGCTTGAGGATAGGACACAGTGCAGTCTTTGAGGTGGACAGCGGTAGACACTGTATGTGGGTCCGCTGAAACACCACCAGTCTGAGGATAGGACACAGGGCAGTCTTTGAGGTGGACAGGGGTAGACGCTGGATGGGCTGATGCTGAATGATCCAATCTGGACACCTAGAAACGTGACATGATCTTGCACCAGCTGGGCCTTACGTGGATGGTCTTTTAGACTAGCTCCCAAAGTAGCTGCAGAAGTTCCAGTAAAAGGGTTAAATGTGTGGACACGGTCTGTGGGAATGAGGAGGCGATCATCAATTTATTTCAGCAAGCAGGAAGACTGTGAAAAGCTCATAAGGTCCCCGGCCATATGTTTGTGTAAAATAGTGCGGTTATTGTGGAATCCCTTGTAACAGACATATCCAGGGGTATCTTTGGAGCTCAGAAGTGAATGTGAATTTAAATTGTTTCTCTAGTTTTACTGGGATACTCCAATAACCATTAGAGATATCCATGGTGCTGAAGACAGTCCTGCCGCTGCTAATCCGGGTGAGTAGGGTGGGTGTCTATCAGACAACAGGGTTCACACAGGGGTGACTGTGTTGAGTTTGTGATGGTCAACAGTCAGTCTCCAGCTACCATCCCGTTTTCTAACTGGCCAAATGGGGCAGTTAGTTAGTAGTGAATGTGTCTTTGTGAACTACACAATGGGATAACAATAACCTGATGTTGTCTGGAATATATGATATAATCTCAGCTCGGTATGAATACTGCTTCATGGATCATGCAATGGTCAGTTAATTTCTTCAGGTCTGCTCATGGTTCCACAGTCATCTTTATGGGTTGTGAATACACTCAGCACCGACTCGAGAATCGCCTGTACCTCAGGGTCATCAGAGGTGTCTGGTTCACACTCCTCTGATATTTTAATCATGAATATTGAAGGTGCACTGGACACCAGAGTAGGGTATGGTTTAATGTTCCATAATATACAAATATAGGGATAATCAATTACTGCTGATAACCTTTGAGCACATTACTGCCCAGTAGTCCCTGTCCATTATACAGGATCATATAAAAGGGAGTCAGGACTTTGAAATGAACTCTGTTCCCTCTCCTACACCACTGTAAGATCTGATCAAGGGTCACAGATTAACCAAAAGGAGGTCGAAGGGTCACAAGCAGTTTATTGCAGGGAAACTATTGGAAAATATTCAGAGGGACCGGATTAATCTCCACGTGGAGAGGCAGGGATTAATCAGGGATTGTCAGTATGGCTTTGTCAGGGGGAGATCGTGTCTCACTAACTTGATTGAATTTTTTAGAGGCATTGACTAGATGTGTAGATGAGGGTAAAGTAGTTGATGTATTCGACATTGACTTCGGAAAGACATTTGATAGGGTTCTACATGTGAGATTGGTTAAGAAGGTAAGCGCCCATGGGATCCAGGGCAATTTGGTAAATTGGATCCAAAATTGGCTCAGCGGCAGGAGGCAGAGGGTGATTGTCAAGGGTTGTTTTTGCGAGTGGAAGCCTGTGACCAGTAGTGTACTGCAGGGATCGGTGCTGGGACCCTTGCTGTTTGTAGTGTACATTAATGATTTGGACGTGAATATAGGAGGTATGACCAGCAAGTTCGCAGCTGACACGAAAATCTTTGGTGTTGTAAATAGTGAGGAGGAGAGCCATCGATTACATGTCGGTTTAGATGGGCGAGTAAGATGGGCAGAGAAGTGGCAAATGGAATTTAATCCTGAGAAGTGTGAGGTGATGCATTTTGGGAGGACTAACAAGGCAAGGAAACATACAGTGGATGGTAGGACGCTAGTATGTACAGAAGGTCAGAGGGACCTTGGTGTACTTGTCCATAGATGACTGAAGGCAGCAGCATAGGTAGGCAATGTGGTTGGGAAGGCATTTGGGACACTTGCCTTTATGAGCTGAGGCATAGAATATAAGAGCAGTGAGGTTATGATGGAGCAGTATAAAAATCCAGTAAGGCCACAACTGGAGTACTGTGTATAGTTCTGGTTGCTGCACTATAGGAAGGATGTGATAGCACTGGAGGCGGAACAGAATAGATTCACCAGGATGTTGCCTGGGCTGGACAATTTCAGCTGTGAAGAGCGACAGAAAAGTCCAGTGTTATTTCCCTTAGAGCAGAGAAGGATGAGAGGGGTCATGATTGAGGAATGCAAAATTATGAGGGGCATTGATAGGTTAGATAGGAATAATCTTTTTCCCTTAGCGGAGGGGTCAATAACCAGGGGCATAGATTTAAGGTAAGGGGCAGGAGGTTTAGAGGGGATTTGAGGAAAAGAATTTTCACCCAGAGGGTGGTTGGTATCTGGAACACACTGCCTGAAGGGGTGGTAGAGGCAGGAACAGTCACAACATTTCAGAAGTATTGAGATGAGCACTTGAAACGCCATACCAAACAAGGCGACAGGCCAAGTGCTGGAAACTGGGATAGGAATAGTTAGGTGCTTGATGGCTGGCACAGACACAGTGGGCCGAAGGTCATGTTTCTGTGCTGTATATCTCTATGACTCGATTGAGGACTAACAATTCAAATACCGCACAACATCAGAATAAACATAGTGGACATATGACCTGTGGCAGGTGAGAATGGCTTTCTGGCTATGGATCAGATGTTCGAAGCTATTATTAAAGACGTTATAGTAGGGCAGGTGGAAACATTCAAGGTGATCAGGTAGAGTCAACATGTTTTTGTGAAAGGGAAATCATGTTTAACCAATTTATTGGAGTTCTTTGAATAAGTAACATGTGTTGTTGGTAAAGGGGAACTGGGAGATGTTCTGTACTTAGATTTCCAGAAGGCATCTGATAACGTTCCACATCAAACGTCATTGTGGAAAATAAAAGCTCATGATGTATTGGGTAACATATTGGCATGGATGGAAGATTGGCGAACTAACAGGAAACAGCGTAGGCATAAATGGGTCATTATTATGGCCGGCAAGATGTAACATGTGGTGTGCCAGAGGGGTCAGTGCTGGGGACTCAACTTTTTACAATTTATATAAATGATTTTGATGAGTGGACCAAAGGTATGCTTGCTAAATTTGCTAATGATTCCAAGATAGTTAAGAAGATAAATTCTGAAGAGGACATAAGGACGCTACAAAGGGATATAGATAGGTTAAGTGAGTGGTCAAAGATCCAGCAAATGGAGTATAATGTGGGAAAAGGTGAAATTGTCCATTGTGGCAGGAAGGTTTGACTGTCACCTCGAGACTTGACTATTCTAACACACTCCTGGCTGCTCTCCCACATTCTACTCTCTGTAACATTGTGATCATGCAAAGCTCTGCTGCCAACTTCTAATTTACACCAGATTCTGTTCACCCAACATCCCTGTGCTCACTTACCTACATTGGCTCTTGGTCCAGTAACACCTCAATTTTACTATTCTCACTCGTATGATCAAATCCCTCCACGGCCTCAGCCCTCTGATTATCCCAATCCCCTGCCCATTTCCAATATTCCTGAAACGTGTTAATCTTAAAATCTTTATCTAATTCCATTTTAAAGTGAGTTCCTTCCCTCTGTCTCTCTCTCTGATCACACATTTCATCTCCCCAGCTCCACTGGTGCTGTGGAAGTTTGGATCCAGAAAATGGTGTGAGCTGCACTGCCGGTCACATCCAGCACATTGTACAGGAAACCCAGGCTGGCCGGGGAGCTAGCGTGGGTGTAACGTGTGTGTGTCTGTAGTGTGAGGAAGGTCTGAATATGGGGTCAATCAGCCATTCCATCAGCTTTGATGGACGTCTTTGAACCTTGGTCTTTGCATGTCCACTGACCGACTGTGTTAGTCACTCTCAGCTGAACAGACATTCAGCAGCACGAGGAACCCCCTCTAGTGTTATTTAAAAATACCAGGCATCCAACTTACAGGTGAGGGGCTTTTGACTTACTTCTGCTATTGTAACGTTATTGGAGGTGCTGTTAATCGTTTTCTGGAGGTTGTGTTGTGAGCTGCTGCAGACATTCAGGGAGGACAGAGGATTTGGTGACCCAACTCTGGACAAGATATGGGGACTGTAGTTACAGCGTCGCTGGGTCTGTAACATGACCAACACATGGAGCAGAGGCTGCAGAGAGGGGAATCTCTGTAAAGAGGGAGAAGGAGGGGGCTCTGCCCTACCCACCCCTTGATTTCCAAGAGCACAAAGAGCAGTGGTCCTAATACCGAGCCCTGGGGAACACCACTGTATACTCCCATCGTGTCTGAACAACAACCTTTCACCACTTCTCTCTGTTTACTGTTCCTTAGTCAGTGTTATATCCACACTGTCACTGTCCCTTTAATTCATAGGGTTCAGTTTTCCTAACCTGTCTATTGAATGACATTTGATCAAACACCTTTTGAAAGTCCATATATATAACTTCAATCACACCACCCTCATCAACCCTCTCCATTGTTTTATCAAAGAACTCCATCAAGTTTACCTCAGCACCACCTCTCTCCACTCCTCCACTGTTGTTAAATTATCAGACTGATTATCCGACATCCAGTACTGGATGAGCAGAAATTTCCTCCAATTAAATATTGGGAAGACTGAAGCCATTGTTTTGACTCCCCACTCCAACTCTGTTCCCTTGCTATTGATTCCATCCCTCTCCCTGGTAACAGTCTGAGGTTCAGAAAGTCTGTTTGCAACCTTGGTGTCACAGTTGACCACAAAATGAGCTTATCACATAATATCCATTCTATCACTACGACCGCCTGTTTCCACCTCAGTAACAGCACGCAACATCATCCCTGTCTCAGCCCATCTGCTGCTGAAACTCATTCATGCCTTCATTTCCCCTAGAAATGACTATTCCAACACGGTCCTGTCTGGTCTCCCGCATGCTACTCTCTGTTCACTTGAAGTCCTCCAGAACTCTGCTGCCCATGTCCTAATTCGCAGCAAGTGCCATTCACATATCACTGACCGACATTGACTCCTGATCAAATAATGTCTTTATTTAAATTCTGCACCTTGTTTTCCCTCCAGGACCTCAACTGCAGTCCTGTATCTGTAATATCCAGCCCCACAACCCTTCAATATATCTGTGCTCCTCTAATTCAGGCCTCCTCTGCGTCCCTCCTTATTGCTGTTGTTATTCCTGACGAATCTCTGTCTCCAGCTATTAGCTCTACAACCATTGCTAACGGTATTATAGTTCTTGTAATTTACCCTCATCTCTCCTGCTGTTACTGCACCTGGTAAGTCTTTATTTCCACATATAAGATCTGTAAACCCTGGTCCACTGAAATACTGTTCAAGTAATTTAGTTAGTTTTTTTCGAAGAATGAAGCCAGTGTTATTGGTCTCCATCAGAAATTCAGTCCCCTATCTGTGAACCACATACCCCTCCCTGCACAATGTCTGAGGTGGAACCAGACAGTTTGCAACCATTGTGTTCTATTTAAACCTGAGCTGAGTTCATCTCTATATTCTCTCCATCACAAACCCTGCCTACTCCACCTCTGCCTCGGCCCATCTGCTGCATAAACCCTCATCTGTACCTTTGTTAAATCTACACTTGACTATTCCAATTCTATCCTGGTCATCCTCCCAGTTCTAAACCTCCATAAACTACCGCCCATCTAGAACTCTGCTACCTGTTTCCTCACTCACACTAAATCCCGATTATCCATCACCCCGGTGTTCACTGATATATATTGGCTCCCAGTCTGGCGGCACCTTAATTTAAATATTCTCATTCTTGCGTTAGAATCCCTCCATGGCCTCACCCCTCCAATTAGTCCAATTCCCCTGTACATTCCCATATTCTAGAAAATCTTTCGCCTTCAAATCTGTTTCCATGTCCCCCTTTAAAGTGAATTTCCTTCCCTCTCTATCTCTCCCTGGTGGTGATTTATGGCTCTACAGCACCACTGTTGCCCACACTTTGGAAGCAAGGATCCACAAAAGGATGTGATATGAGTTACCAGCCACTTCCGGTGTGGTCTGCACACTGCCCCGTGCTGTGCCAGGGTGTACGTTGTGTGTGCTAGTAGCATGAGGAGTTGTGGAATGTCACGTCAAACTTCTGTTCCAGCAGCTTTGATGTATGTCTTTGAAACTTGGACTGTGCATGTCCACTATAAATGTTTGTTGCTTGGAAAAGCACAGCATAATAAATTTCAAGCAGCACGGATATGCTAATGACAAATCCTGTCAGGAAAACTTCAACAAGAACTTATCCCAAGGCACTTCACAGCAGCATTATGAAACAAAGTATAACACTGAACCACAAAGGAAGATATTAGGTTAGGTGTCCAAACGCTTGGTCAAAGAGGCAGGTTTTAAAGAAGTGTCTTAAAGGATAAAAGCGAGGTGGAGAGGTGGAGCTGTGAAGGGAGGATATTCCAGAGTTTGGGACCGAGGCAACTGAAGGTGTGGCCACAAATGGTAGAGTAATTAAAATCAGGGATGCACGAGAGGCCAGAATTAGAGGAGCAGAGATATCTCAGAGGGTTGTGCGGCTGGAGGGGATTACAGAGTTAGTGAGGGGTGAGGCCATGGAGGGATTGGAAAACAAGAATGGGAATTTTAATATCAAGACATTGTTTGACTGTGAGCTGATGTAGGTCAGTGATCGGGGAATGGGACTTGTTGTAAGTTAAGACACAGACTGCAGAGTTTTAGATGACTTCAAGTTTACAGATAGTAGAATGTGGGAGAATGAGTTCGAATAGTCTAGTCTACAGGTAATGAAAGCATGAATGAGAGCTTCAGCAGCAGATGCCTTGAGACAGGGGTGAAGTTGGGCAATGTTATTGATGTGGAAATAGGTCGTCATAGTGATGGCACGAATATAAGGTTGGAAGCTCATTTTGTGGTCGATTGCCATGGAATCACAAAATTGTTACAGCACAGAAGGTAGCCATTCAGTCCATCGTGTCTGTACTGGCTCTCCAAAAGAACAATTCGTCTGGTGTCACTCCCCTGCCTTCTCCCTGTAACTCTGTACAATCTTCCTTTTCAGATAACTATCCAACTTCTTCCTGAATGCCTCGATTGAATCTGCCTCCACCACACTCTCAGGCAGTGCATTCCAGACCTTAACCACTCGCTGTGTGAAAAAGTTTTCCTCATGTCACTGATGCTTCTTTTACCAATGACTTTAATTCTTTGCCCTCTCGTTGTCGATCCTTTCAGGAATGGGAACAGTTTTTCCCTATCCACTCTGCCCAGACGCATCATAATTTTGAATACCTTTTTTCAAGTCTCCTCTCATCCTTCTCTTCTCCAAGGAAAATGTTCCAACTTCTCCAGTCTATCTTCAGAACTGATATTCTTCATCCCTGGAACAATTCTTGTGAATGTTTTTTCACACTCTCCAATGTCTTCACGTTACCTAAAGTGTGGTGCCCAGAACTAGACGTAATACTGCAACTGAGGCCGAACTAGTGTCGCGTACAAGTTCAAAATA
Source organism: Heterodontus francisci (assembly GCF_036365525.1). Taxonomy (NCBI): domain Eukaryota; kingdom Metazoa; phylum Chordata; class Chondrichthyes; order Heterodontiformes; family Heterodontidae; genus Heterodontus; species Heterodontus francisci. The sequence continues at coordinate 1,304,941 of NW_027140783.1, forward strand.
ACCTCTTTGCTCTTGTATTCCATGCTGCTGTTAACAAAGCACAGGATACTGTATGTTTCATTAACTACTCTCTCAACTTGTCCCGCCCCCTTTAATGACCTATGCACATATACATCCAGGTCCCTCTGCTCCTCACCCCCTTTAGAATTGTACCCTTTATTATACATTGTCTTTCCATGTTCTTCCTACCAAAATGAATCACTTCACATTTCTCCACATTGAACTTCATCTGCCACCTGTCTGTCCATTCCACTAACTTCTCCATGTCCGTTTGATTTTCTACAATTTACTCCTCACAGTTCACAATGCTTCCAAGTTTTGTATCATCAGCAAACTTTGAAATTGTGCCCTGTACACCGAGGTCTAGGTCATTAATATTTGTCAGGAAGAGAAAGGGTCCCAACACTGATCCCTGGGAAATTCCATTACAAACCTTAAATAAAAACAAAAAGTGCTGGAAAGACGCAGCAGGTCTGGCAGCATCTGTGGAGAGAAAAGCAGAGTTAACGTTTCAGTTCTGTGACCTTTCATCAAAATTGCCAAAGGTTAGAAATGTAATAGGTTTTAAGCAAATAAAGCAGGGGTGGGGCAAAAGAGAACAGAAGAGCTGTTGATCGAACAGAGGGTCAGAGAGTTTAACTGACCAGGAGGTCATGGGGCAAAGGCAAAGAAAGTGTGCTAGTTGTGCAGCGAAAGACAAAGCATTAGTGTAGTGAGGGTGTTAAATGACAGAATAATGAACAGCCATAGCTAAAAGCACCAACATAAAAAAAATCAGTTTAATGCTGGCACATGGCAAAAAATGATAGAACAAAATAATCGTTGAACTCAGTGTTCAGACCGTCAGGCTGCAGAGTGCCTAATCGGACAATGAGGTGATGTTCCTCGAGCTGGCGTTGATGTTCACTGGAACACCGCAGCAGGCTAAACGCAGATTGGGTGACCGCTTTGTGGAACACCTCCACTCAGTCCAAAAGTGTGACACCGAGCTTCCGCTCGCTTATCATTTCAACACACTCCATCCTCCACCCCCGCTCTAATTGTCACATTTCTGTACTTGTGTTTCCCACAAAACCCCCACTTTGCCAGTTCTGATGAAAGGTCACCGACTTGAAACATTAACTCTGCTTCTCTCTCCACAGATGCTGCCAGACCTGCTAAGTATTTCCAGCACTTTCTGTTTATATTTCAGATTTCCAGCATCCGCAGTATTTTGCTTCGATTCCACTACAAACCTTACTCCAGCCCGAAAAGCATCCGTTAATCACTTCTCTCTGTTTCCTGTCACTCAACCAGCTTAGTTTCATGTTGCTACTGTTGGTTTTATTTGATGAGCTATAACTTTGCTCATAGGTCTGTTGTGTAGCACTTTCTCAAATGTCTTTTGGAATTCAATTTATACCACATCAACAGCATTGCCCTCATCAAACTTTCTTTTTACCTTTTCAAAAAACTCCAGCCATTTAGTTAAACACAATTTTCCCTTAATTAACACCCATTTGTCCAAGTGCCCATTAATTTTATCCCAAATGTGACACCAAGGTTGCAATTAAACTGTCTGACTCTCAGACTGTTACCAGGGAGAGGGATGGAATAAATAGCAAGGTAACAGAGTTGGAGTGGGGAGTGAAAATAATGGCTTCAATCTTCCCAATATTTAATTGGAGGAAATTTCTGCTCATCCAGTACTGGATGTCGGATAGTCAGTCTGATAATTTAACAACAAGTGAGGTTTGGAGAGAGGTGGTGGTGACAGTACATGACTGACAGTACATGGGTTCCCGCAACTCCTTTTTGTAAACAAGGTGTAAAATTTACAGCCCACCAGTCCTCTGTCATCACTCTCATATACAAAAAGAATTGACAGATTCTGTCCGGTGCCTCTGCTATTTTCACCATTCATTCTCTCACGAACCCTCATAATTCCAATCCAAACTGGATAAATATTTCGTTTATTGCGGTACAAAAAGTATTTGATTGAAAGGGATTAACTAAACGTGTTTGTTCAGTGACTGTAATTAATGTCAGTCACCATGGGCCCTAATTGTGTCACTGGAGGGTTTCCCTCTTCTATTAATAAGGGACTCCTTTCAGTGTGGTATCCCATAATGTCAGCAGGAGCATCATCCCCGACACTAACAGAGATCAGCAGCTCCAGAGAGAGGGAGAGGATAGATCAGAATCTGAGAACAATAGATTGGAATGTTACAACAATGGATCAGAATCTGAGAACAATAGATTGGAATGTTACAACAATGGGTCAGAATCTGAGAACAATAGATTGGAATGTTACAACAATGGGTCAGAATCTGAGAACAATAGATTGGAATGTTACAACAATGGGCAGGAGTTCCATCTGGGAGTTTGACTTTCTCTCTGCAAATTTTGATTTTCTGCCATTAAACAGTCGGATCTATTACGCACTGACGATTATTCAACACATTTTCTATCCCATCCTGGCTATTATTGGTGTCCCTGGTAAGTCTCTCTATCCAGCTATTAATTCCATCAACCATGTCTAACTGCATTACCGTTCTTGTCATTTACTCTGCCCTCCTTTCTACTTTTGTTATTCTTGGCAAATCTCCATCTATGGATTTTAGCTTTATAAACCATTGCTACTTGTATTAGAGTTCTTGTAATTTGCTCTCTCATCTGTACTGCTGTTGCTGTCCCTGGTAAGTCTCTATTTCCTGCTATGAGATCTGGAAACCTTGTTTCACGGAAATAATGTTCTTGCAGTTTTAATTTTGGGAAGAGTGGAGCTCGTGTGATCGGTCTCCATAAGCAATTCTGTCCCCTATCCATGAACCACTTCCTCCTCCCTGGCCAATGTCTGAGGCTGAACCAGACTGTTTACAACCTCTGTGTTCTATATAAACCAGAGCTGAGTTCATCTTCATCACCAACCATGCCTAATACCTCCTATGTAACATCACCCGTCTCCTCCACTGCCTCAGCCCATTTGCTGCATAAAGCCTCATCTGTGCCTTTCTTAAATGCACACTCGACTATTCCAATTTTCCAATTCTATTCTGGTCACCCTCCCAGTTAAAAATCTTCATAAACCACAGCCCATCCAGAACTCTGCTGCCTGCATTCTAACTCACAACAAATCCTGATCAGCCATCACCCCTATGCTCACTGATCTACATTGTCTCCTTGTCCGGCAGCATCTTAATTTTAATATTCTCTTTCTTGTATTTGTACATCCTCCATGGCCTCACCCCTCCCATTCCCCTACATAATTACTATATTGCTGCCAATCTTTTGCCATGAAGTCTTTTCTTCAATTTCTCTTTCAAAGTAACAGTTTGAAAAGGCACTGTTTGAAAGTTAGGGATCGCACTTTTTGGGCAGAGATTAGGAGATTTTTTTTCCTCTCAGAGGGTTGTGTGACTTTGGAACACTCTGCCTCTGAAGCTGGTGGAGGCGGGGGAATTGAATATTTTTAAGGCAGAGGTAGATAGATACTTGTTGGGCAAGGGAATCAAAGGTTATCGGGAGTAAATGGGAGTGTGGAATTCGAGACAGAAACATATCAACCATGATCATATTAAATCGTGGAGCAGGCTCGATGGGCTGAATGGCCTACTTCTGCTCCGAATTCATACGGTCACATGGTGTTCCTCTCTATATCTACTCCTGGCAATGATTTTCAGCTCTTCAGCGCCACTGGGCCCAACGCCATGGAAGCTTGGATTCTTAAAATGGTACGAGCAAAGCTGCTGGTCACTTCCAGTGCTCAATGCTGCACAGGGCTCTAGCCCCAATTCACCAAGCACGTGCTCGTAGTGTAAGGAGGGATTTGAATGTCACATCTATCAGCCATTCCAGCAACATTGATGTATGTCGTTGAAACTTGGTCTGTGCCTGTCCACTGACCGCATGTGTTACTCATTCTCAGCTGAACATTCATTCAGCAGCACGAGTAACCCCATCTAGTGTTATTTAAAATGACCAGGCATACAACTTACATGTGAGGGGCTTTTGACTTACTTCTGTTATTGTAAGGTTAGTGGAGGTGCTGTGGATGGTTATCTGGAGGTTGTGTTGTGAGCTGCTGCAGACATTCAGGGAGGACAGAGAATTTGGTGACCCAACTCTGGACGAGGTATAGGGACTGTAGTTACAGTGTCTCTGGGTCTGTAACATGACCAACTAATGGAGCAGAGGCTGCGGAGAGGAGAAGCTCTGTAAAGAGAAAGGAGGAGGGGGCTCTGCCTTACCCACTCAGAGTTTTCCAAGACCACTTTTCATAACTACACCTAACCCAGGAGCAGTGCGTGAGGTAACTCTGATTCAATAAGGAGGTGGTCACAGAGCTGTGTCACCTCCTGTAACACGACCTGGAGCTTCACACCAGGGTGAGGACGGAGCTGCCAGTGGCTGTTAAGGTCACAGTTTCATTGAACTTCTATGTATCTGGATCTTTCCAGACAAGAGCAGGAGACGTATCCAACATCGAGTCATGTACGACATAGAAGGAGGCCATTCATCCCATCATGTCCGTGCTGGCTCTCCATGGAACAATCCAGTCAGTCCCACTGCCCCGCTCAATCCCTGTAGCAAATTCATTTCCTTCAGGTCCCCACCAGCTTTCATTTGAAATCACTGATTGTCTCTGCTTCCACCACACTTGTGGGCAGTGAGTTCCAGATCATTAACACCCGCTGCATAAGAAAACATTTCTTCCTCACATTCCCCCTGCATCTCTTGTCCAAAACCTTCAATCCGTGCCCCTAGTCTTTCTTCCATCAATTAATGGGAACACTTTTTCATTGTCTAAATTATCTAAACCTGTCATAATCTTGTAAACTAACCTTGGAACTAAAATCCTCCATCCCTGGAACCATCCTGTTAAATCTCCTCAGCACCATTTCAAGGAGCTTCACAATCTTTCTGAAGTGTGGTGGCCAGAAGTGGACACAATAGTCCAGCTGAGACCTAACCAGAAATTTTAAACGCTCATCATAACTTCCTTGCTTTTGTATTCAATACCTCTATTTTTGAAATGTACGATTATATGTGTTTTACTAACAAATCTCTCAATATGTCCTGTCACCTTTAAAGATCGATGCCCCCACAAGTCTGTCTGTTCCTGCACACTGTTTACAATTGTCACCCATATTGCCTTCCTATCCTTTCTGTCAAAATGCCTCACCTCACACTTGTCTCACATTTCCATCTGCCACTTGTCTGCCCATTCTAATCAGTATCTATGTCCTGTCACAGGTGGTTCTGAATATCCTCACTGTTTTTCACAGCTCCAAGTTTGGTATCAGAGACAGATTTTGAAATACTACTCTGTATTCCAAGATCCAAGTCATTTATGCACAGCAAAATAAAACAATGGCCCTCGCACTGACCCTGGGGGAACACTCACTGTCTAACATCTTCCAGTCTGAAAAACTGTCATTTACTATGATGCACTGTTTTCTGTACATTATCCATCTTTTATCCAATTGTACACTGACCAGCCCATTCCATGAGACTCAATGTTGGTAATGAACCTTTTTTGTGGTATTTTATCAAACACATTCTTCAAACCTATATAGACAACATCCATCACATTCCCTTCATCAACCTTCCCTGTTACATCATTAAAAAATTCAATTATATTTCTCAAACATGACTTTCCTTTTGTAAATCTATGCTGGCTATCCTGAATTAACTCAAACCTCTCCAAATGTCTGTTGTTTTATCACCTGATTATTATTCTAAAACCTTTCCCACCATTGATTTTGGACGAACTGGCCTGTAGTTGTGAGGCCTGTGTGTTGTCCATTGATATATCTGCAGTGTGACGGAGGCCATCTATGTCGGGTGAGGTGAATAATCCTGTCTGTTCCCTTAGCAGGGAGAAGTAGGATGAGAGATCCCGTGGCTTTGTCAGAATAGCGGGATTCCTGATGGTGTAGGTGGTTCTGCGGGCCCCAAGTCAACGGGGAGAGGGACAAGAACTGAAAGATCTCTCACTCCATTAATGGTGTGTGAGCATGCCCAGTACATCATGTTGGTGAGTGTCCACTATCCTGGCAGCAGCCACCACACCTTCATTCTGAAGCAGTCAGACATTCCCATTACCATCAGGAATCTGTAGAGAAAAATATGCGGCTCCTCGGAGACAATGATTACCCCAATCTTTACATTACAATGGCACTAGGAATCCGTAGGCCACATCAGGAGGAGGAGGAGGAGGAAGGGAGGATATTTCCTGGATACCTTCGACCCGGACAGGCTGTGTGAGAGTGTCTACTAAGATACCGGTTCCCATAAGACAACTTCCCTTTCCCACCATGGATCCTCCATTCTCCACCATTAAATCCATCTGAGACGACCCATCGCAGTGTCCCATTGGTCAGCATCCTGCAACAAAAACACCAACAAAAACCTTTTCATAACATATTTATCCAACAACACATCCAATTATACAAACTAAACGGAACTATTCACCCTTGTGTATTCCCTTAGTGCCTGTCTTGTGGGTTCCCTCGACTTGCCTATTGCTCCTACACAGTGTTTATCCAGTAACTGCAGCATGGATGGTGGAAGGCTGCTGACTTTGATTGGAGGAGACTGCAGATGGCCTTGCAGGACGTCCTCGAACAGCCCTGGGCCTTGCGGGCTCGGATTCAGACTGCACCACCTCGACATGTGCAGTCGCAGCCTTGGCTGGCTGATGGGTAACAGCAAGGACACTGGTGGAGTGACAGTGAAGGGAGAACAAATACTGTCATCCTGAGAGAGGACAGCAGGTTCATACTCCACGGAGACGGTGTCATTCCCATAGGGCGACACCTCAGCAATCCTAGTAATCTACTGGATCACAGATTGCTGGACTGCTGTGAGAGCCTGCAACCCCTTTGAACACTGAGATCCACAGCCATGATGGCAGCAGTCTGATCCTGCATGGCAGCAAAAATGGATCTCATGACCTCAGTCTGAGCTTCCACTGCAGCACTGAGACGTTGGGTGTCTTCCGTCTAAGCTGCAGTGGAAGTTGAGACAACGATCACCAGACACTGTATCATGACTGGGTCCGGTAGTGCTGTCATGGAGATAGTGACCACTTCCACAGGGGAAAGAATGGGCTTCAAGCTCCTGTGCCATGTTGGAGCCGGGCTCCTCCATGTTCCGAGACAGTGATAAGAGACTGTCTGACAGGCCTGTCAATGGACAAAGTATCTCACTGTACATGTCCATCAGCATTCTCCTGTATGCTGTTCCAGCAATGTTCACATCTGTGTCCTGTGTATTATAACTCGTTTGTGACGTCGCCCTCCGGTGAGCTGACACATGAACTATCCTTTTCCCCTGGCCTGGCTGCAGCTCACTCGTGCTCGATGACTCACCATGTGCAGATTCCGACTCTTTGCCAGCCTCTAAGATGCACGCAGTGTAAGTATTTGATCTGGTGACTGTGAGTATCAGACCAAGTGATGGGGTTTCACCATCAGTGCGGTGTTGCTGCCCTCTCTCTCTGTCTCCTGGAGGTGCTGTGACTGGGATGCTGGCAGTTTTATGTTATCATTGTTTTATTTATTTATTTATTTAGAGATACAGCACTGAAACAGGCCCTTCGGCCTACTGAGTCTGTGCCGACCAACAAACACCCATTTATACTAACCCTACAGTAATCCCATATTCCCTACCACCTAGCTACACTAGGGGCAATTTGTAATGGCCAATTTACCTATCACTTGCAAGGCTTTGGCTGTGGGAGGAAACCGGAGCACCCGACGGAAACCCACGCGGTCACAGGGAGAACTTGCAAACTCTGCACGGACTGTACCCAGAATCGAAACCGGGTCCCTTGAGCTGTGAGGCTGTGGTGCTAACCACTGCGCCGCTGTGCCGCCCAGAAAAGTATTGGAAAGTATAAACTCAGAGGGGGGGTGTTGGGTGAGAGGTTGGGGGTGGGATGGAAAGCTGGAGTTTCATGCTCCCCCCATCTGCAGCCAGTACATTATCCCAGACATCAGGATGAGGGTGAGATGGGAGTTAAGAAGGGACATAAGGCAGGAACGTAGCATCATCCTGAATACTCTCGGTGATGCCGGATGCTACGGGCTCTGTCACAGCTGGTCCCATGATATGGAGAACCATCTCCTCCCTCAGGCTCAGGGGATGAAGGTACGCCTGGCCCCCGCCGGTTCAATGCGGCCCTGGTGATTATGGGAAACCTTGTCCTGTAAGAGAGAGGGCAAAATGTCAGTCATTGTGTTGCACTGTGTTTGGGTGATGTCCTTGCCATAGCTGAATAGCTGGGGAATGTGGAGGCAGTGAGAGGTGGGTGTGAAGCTGGTATAAGTGGAACGTGTGTGAGGGTGAGGTGGAGTAAGTGAATGTTAGGTGTGAGTCCTGAGTGTTAGGGACTGCTGATGGGTGAGTGATGGGGGTGTGGTGTATTGAGCAGTGTGAGAGGTTGGTGATGTTGGGGGTAGGAGATGTCATGTGGAGATGAATTCACTGACATTGACCACCCGTGTGAACTCATTAAACTTCTTCTGGCTCTGCTGCCAGTTCCTCGGAGCCAGACTTCTTGCATTGATCTCCCTGGCCGCCTGCTCCCATTCCCTTCGGAGGGCGTTCCTTGTGGTCTCCATCCCACCCCACAGAAACAGGGGCTCTCTTTTCCTTCACCCTCCATGACTAAGGCCTCCAGCACCACATGCGTGAACCAAAGAGCCCTCTCTCTGTCCCAGTATTCCATTTACCTTGTCTCCAATTGCAGCATTCACAGTCAGCAGCAGCAGCCTCCTGTGATTCAGTGCAGCTTCCCTAAAAGAGGGACAGAGTGCCTTCAAATGCTGAATGCTGGCTGAAAGACGATCTAGTCTCACACACAGTTAGGTCTCTGTTAAGAGTGCAGACAGACAGCAGCGCGGGTCTCCATGGGCGACACGTAGATTTCATGGAAATGAGGAGCCAGGAGCTTTGTGTGTCACCTGCCTCAACAGAAACGGACACAGGCAGATCATGATCCCACTGTCCAAAAAGGGACGAAAACCGGATTTTCTCGTTCTTGCTCTTTCCCTTTCCATCTTTCACATTTGCTCCCTCTCTCTCCCTCTCTTCACTTTCTGTCTCTTGCTCATAGAATCAGAGATTGATGCACCACAGAAGGAGGTCTGTCGGCCCATTGTGTCAGTGCTGTCCCTTTGAAAGAGCTATCTAATTAGTTCCACGCTCCCTCCCCTTTCCCCAGACTCCTGCGTGTTTTCCCATTTTCAAGTATTTGTTAAATTCCCTTTTGAAAGATATTATTGAATCTGCTTCCACCATCTTTTCAGGCAGTGAATTCCAGATCCCAACAACTCGTTGCATAAGAAAATTCTGCTCATTTCACCTCTGGTTCTTTGTCAATTACCTTCAATCTGTGTCTTCTTAATACTGAAATTTCTGACACAGGAAACAGTTTCACATTAATTACTCTATCAAAACCCTTCATGATTTAGAATTTTATATCAAATCTCCCCTTGCCCTTCATGGCTCCAAAGAGAACAATCCCAGCTTTTCCAATCTCTCCACGTAACTGAATTCCCAGATCCCTGGTACCATTCCAGTAAATCACCTCTGTATCTTCACTGAGTCCTTGACATCCTTACCAAAGTGTGGCGATCAGAATTGGACACAATTCTCTAGCTGGGATCTAACCAATGATGTATAAACATCAGCATTTCCTCCTGAGTTTTATTACTCTGTGTGTCTCTCTCTAACACCAAGGACACTACATGTTACCTTCAAAGATCTGTGTGTGTACACCCCAGGTCTCTCTACTCCTGCACCCACTTTATCATGGTATCATTTAGTTTATATTGTTTCACCACATACTTCCTCCCCAAATGTCTTACTTCACACTTCACTGTGTTAAATTACATCTGCCATGTTCCTGCCCATTTCACCAGTCAGTCACTGTCTTCCTGAAGTTTGTTACTATCCTTCTCACTGTTTATTAACATTTCTGAGCTTCCGTCCATCTGAAAAGTTTGACATTATCCTGTCTGTACACAACGCAACGGCATTAACATGCAGCAACAGTGATCCCGACTGTGACACTGGGGAACCCCACAGTGTACTTCCCTCCAGACTGAACAATAACCATTCTCCAATACTCTCTGCTTTCTGTCACTGAGCTAATTTCCTGCATGCTGGCATTGTAAATAAAAGAACAGTCTCACATTTATGTAATGTGTTTCATGACCACTGCATGTCCCAAAGTGACTTCCAATTAATGAATACTTCTTAACACTTAGTCAGTTTCATAATGTAGGAAACAGGGCAGCCAATTTCTACACAGCAAGATCCCACAAGTAACAATGTGATGATGATCAGATCTGTTTTTGTGATGTTGATTGAAGGGTAAATAGTGACCAGGACACTGGGGAGAATTCCCTTGTTCTTCGAAATAATCCCATGGGATCTTTAACATCCAAATGGGAGGGCAGCCGGGGCCTTGGTTTAACATTTCATTCGATATATGGTACCTCTGACAGTGCAACACACCCTCAGGACTGCACTACAGTGTCAGCCTTGATTCTTGTGATCAAGTCCTGCAGTGACACTTGATCCTAGAAGCTTGTGACTGAAAGGGGGGAGAGCTACAAACTGAGCCACGGCTGACATTGGCCCTTTAATCCCATGTGTTTCTAATTTGGTAACACGGCTGCTATGTGTTACTTTATCAAACGCCTGGTGAAAGGATAGGAATATTGTGAAAGTACAGGCAGCTACAATCATAGAAACATAGAATACCACAGACATAATGAGGTCATTCGACCCATCAAATCTGTGCTGGCCCTTTCAAAGAGCAATCCAGTTAGTCCCACTCCCTGGCTCTTTCACTATATCCTTGCATTTTCTCTGCTTCAGATATTATCCAATTCCCTTTTGGGATCTACTATTGAATCTGAATCCATCAGCCTATCAGACAGTGCATCCCAAATCCAAACCACTCAGAAACACAAATCCCCATATCTGCTTCTTTTACCAATCACCTTAAATCTGTGTCTCTGGTTAACGGCCCCTTGGACATTGGAAACAGTTTCTCTTTATTTAATTTATCTAAACCCTTCCTAATGTTAAAGACCTCAATCAAATCTCCTCTGAAAGTTCTCTGCTCTAAGGTGAACAACATCAGCTACATAACTGTAATCCCTCATGCCTCCACAAATTCTAGTAAAACAGTTCTGTCCCATCTCCGAAGGCTCCATGTCCTTCCTAAAGTGTGGTTCCTGGTATTTGATACAAGTTTAGTTTAGAGATACAGCACTGAAACAGGCCCTTCGGCCCACCGAGTCTGTGCCGACCATCAACCACCCATTTATACTAATCCTACACTAATCCCATATTCCTACCACATCCCCACCTGTCCCTATATTTCCCTACCACCTCCCTATACTCGGGGCAATTTATAATGGCCAATTTACCTATCAACCTGCAAGTCTTTGGCATGTGGGAGGAAACCGGAGCACCCGGAGGAAACCCACGCAGACACAGGGAGAACTTGCAAACTCCACACAGGCAGTACCCAGTATTGAACCCGGGTCGCTGGAGCTGTGAGGCTGCAGTGCTAACCACTGCGCCACTGTGCCGCCCCACAAGTGTCCAGGTGGAACCGAACTAGTATTTTGTATATGCTTCGCATAATGTCCTTGCTTTTGCTCTTTTTTCCTCTATTTATCAAACCTAGTATCCCATATATCTATTAACGGTTTCGTTAGTCTTTCCGACCACCTTCAAAGATTTGTGTACAAACACCCCAGGTGTCTCTGTTATTTCACCACCTTTATAGTTGTATCATTTTACTTGTATTGTCTGTCCTCTTTCGTCCTTCGAAATTGTATCACAACACACATCAGCAAAGCCAAATAAATATTGAGATGATTGAAGCCATTTTTTTCTGTCTCCGTTCCAAACATTTCCTATCTCGATCCTTCTCCTTTGTAAATGTTTGAGAGCAAGCCAAACTGTTCACAAACTTGGTTACATAGTTCACCTTGAGATGTCTTGAGATGAAATTCCGACCAAATATTCACACCATCAGTAAAACGGCCTATTTTCAGCCCCATTGGAGTTGCATAGCTGGTTAAAGAGGAAATTAACGTAATCGTGAGGAAGGATATTAGCTCTGACGATGTCGAATATGTATTGGTAGAGCTGAGAAACACTAACAGACAGAAAACGTTCGTGGGGGTTGCATATAGACCCCACAAACTGTAGTGGTGATGTTGGGAATGGCATTAAACAGGAAATTAGAGATGCATGCGATAAAGGAACATCTGTAATTATGAGTGACTTTAATCTGCTTATAGATTGGACAAATCAAATTGGTCACAATACTGTAGAGGAGGAATTCCTTGAGTGTGTACGAAATGGTTTTCTGGACCAATACGTTGAGGAACCAACTAGAGAACAGGCCATCCTAGATTGGGTATCGTTTAATGAGAGAGGAATAATTGACAGTCTAGTTGTGCGAAATCCCTTGAGGATGAGCGACTATAATATGATAGAATTCTTCGTCAACGTGGAGAGTGACCTAGTTGATTCTGAGACTAGGGTCCTGAACGTTAAGAAAGGAAACTACGAAGGTATGAGGCTCGAGTTGGCTATGATGGATTGGGAAACGTTACCAAAAGGAATGAAGGTCGATCGGCAATGGTAAAAATTCAAAGAGTGCATGGATGAACTGCAATTGTTTACTCCTGTCTGGTGCAAAAGTAAAACGGGAAAGGTAGCCAAACCATGGCTGACAAGGAGAATTAGAGATAGCATTAGATCCCAGGAAGACGCATACAAATTAGCCAGAAAAAAACAACAGACCAGGTGATTGGGAGCAGTTTCGAATTCAGCAAAGGAGGACCAAGGGATTGATTAAGAAGAGGAAAATCGTGTCCGAGAGTAAGCTTGTGGGGAACATAAAAACTGATTGTAAAAGTTTCTGTAGCTATGTGAAGAGGAAAAGATTGGTGAAGACAAAAGTAGGTCCCTTACAGTCAAACAGGGGAATTTATTATGGGGAACAAAGAAATGGCTGACCAACTAAATGGATACTTTGATTCTGCCTTCACAAAGGAGAACAGAAATATCATACCAGAAATGTTGGAGAACACAGGGTTTAGTGAGAGAGAGGAACTGAAGGAAATCAGTATTTGTAGAGAAATGGTGTTGGGGAAATTGATGGGATTGAAGGCCGATAAATCCCCAGGGCCTGATAGAATATTTCCCACAGTACTTACGGAAGTGGCTTTAGAAAAAGTGGATGCATTGGTGGTCATCTTTCAAGATTCGATAGACTCTGGAACAGTTCCTATAGATTGGAGGGTAGCTAATGTAACCCCACTGTTGAAAAAGGGAGGGAGAGAGAAAGCAGGGAATTATAGACCAGTCAGCCTGACGTCAGTAGTGGGGAAAATTCTAGAGACCATTATCAAAGATTTTATAGCAGAGCACTTGGAGAATAGTGGTAGAATCGGACAGATCATGGATTTACGAAAGGGAAACCATGCTTGATAAACCTAATAGAATTCTTCGGGGGTGTAACTAGTAGAGTTGATGAGGGGGAGACAGTGGACTTTCAGAAGGCTCTCGACAAAGTCCCACCTAAGAGCTTAGCATGTACAATTAACATGCATGTGATTGGGGGTAATGTATTGTGATGAATAGAAAATTGGTTGGCAGACAGGAAACAAAGTGTAGGAGTAAACCGTTCTTTTTTCTGAATGGCAGGCAATGACTAGTGGGGTACCGCAGGGATCAGTGTTAGGACCCCAGCTATTCACAATAGACATTAATAATTTCGATGAGGGAACGAATTGTAATATCTCCAAATTTGCAGATTACACAAAACGGGGTGGGAGGGTGAATTGTGAGGAGGATGCAGGGAGGCTTCAGGGTGATATGGACAAGTTGAGTGAGTGGGAAAATGCATGGCAGATGCTGTATAATGTGAATAAATGTGAGGTTATCAGGAAGTCACATTATTATCTGAATGGCTATAAACTCAGAGAGTGAAATATACAACGAGACCGGGGTGTTCTCGCAGACAAGTCGCTGAAGGTTAGCATGCAGGTGCAACAGGCGGTAAAAAAGGCGAATGTTATGTTGGCCTTCATAGCGAGAGGATTCGAGTACAGGAGCAGGGATGTCTTGCTGCAATTATACAGGGCCTTGGTGAGGCCACAGCGGCAATGTTGTGTGCAGTTCTGGTCTCCTTATCTGAGGAAGGATGCTCTTGCTATAGAGGGAGTGCAGCGAAGGTTTATCAGACTGATTCCTGGGATGGCGGGACTGATGTATGAGGAGAGATTGAGTCGGTTAGGATTAAATTCGCTGGAGTTCAGAAGAACGAGGAGGGATCTCATAGAAACCTGTAAAATTCTAACAGGGCTTGACAGGGTAAATGCAGGAAGGATGTTCCTGATGGTGGGGGAGTCCAGAACCAGGGGTCATAGTCTAAGGATACGGGGTAAACTTTTCAGGACTGAAATGAGGAGAAATTTCTTCACCCAGAGAGTGGCCAGCCTGTGTAAATCTGTCATCACGCCCATATCCAAGAGGAATTGGAAGATTCTGGCTAGGGCCTCTGCTATTCCCACCATTCCTTCCCTCAGCAACCCTCATACATCCCATCCAGACTCGGTAAATGGTCTACTTTATTGTGATACAAAAAGTGTTGGATTGAAAAGGGTTAACGGAATCTGTTTGTTCCGTGACTGTAATTAATGTCAGTCTCCATGGATCCTAATTGTGTCACTGGAGATTTTCCATTTTCTATTAATAAGGGGCACCTTTCAATGTGTTATAACATAGTGTCAGCGGGAAAATCAGCACTAACAGAGATCAGCAGCTCCAGAGAGAGATAGAGGATAGATCAGAAACTGAGGGCAATATATTGGAATGTTACAACAATGGGTCAGAATCTGAGAACAATGAATTGGAATGTTACAACAATGGGTCAGAATCTGAGAACAATAGATAGGAATGTTACAACAACGGACAGGAGTTTATCCTCGGATCTTTACTATATTTCTACATATTATGATCGGATGTCATTAAACACTCGTTTCGACCGCGCACTGAAGATTATTCAATACATTTACTATCCCATCCTGGCTATTATTGGTGTCCCTGGTAAGTCTCTCTATCTAGCTATTATTTCTATAAACCATGCTTAACTGCATTACTGCTCCTGTAATTTACTCTGCCCTTCTTGCTGCCGTTGTTCTTCCTGGTCAATATCTCCAGCTATTAGCTCTGTAAACTGCTGTGAACTGTATTACAAATTCCTGTCATTTACTCTCATCTTTGCTGCTGTTGTTGTCTCTATTTCAGGCTAGGAGATCTGTAAACCCTGTTTCACTGAAATGTTTGTCTGCAATGTAAATTTTGGGAAGACTGAAGCCAACGTCATTGATCTCCATCACGAAGTCCATCCCCTATCTGTCAAATACATACTTCACCCTGCCCAATATCTCAGCCCACCTGCTGCATAAACCCTCGTCCCTGTCACTGTTAAATCCACACTTGACTATTCCAATTCCATCTTGGTCACCCTCCCTGTTAAAAACCTCCATAAACCACAGCCCATCTAGAACTCTGCTGCCTTTATCCTAACTCACACCAAATCCCGATCACCCATCAGCCCTGTTCTCACTGATCTACATTGGCTCCCGGTCTGGCAGCACCTTAATTTTAATATTCTCATTCTTGTGTTTGAACTCGTTCCATGCCCTCACCCCTCTAATTAGTCCCATTCCCATATTCCTGAAAATCTTTTTATTTCAATCTTTTCCAAATCTCCTTTTAAAGTGAATTTCTTTCCCTTTGTATCTGACCTGATCCATGATTTTAGACTTCACAGCACTACTGGTGTTGACAGTGCCGAAGCTGTGATCCATAAAGAGATGTGAACTTTGAGTGCGGCCTGCTCAATACCCCATGCTGGGCAGAGCTCCAGCCCAGCCGTAGCATATATGTGTTGTTCCTTTGAGGGTGGGTCTGAATATGGTGTCGATTATCCATTCTGGCAGCTTTGATGTACGTCTTTGAAACTTGGTCTGTGCATGTCCACTGACCGCCTGTGTTATTCACTCTCAGCTGAACATACATTCAGCAGCACGAGGAACCCCCTCTAGTGTTATTTAAAAGGACCAGGCATCCAACTTACAGGTGAGGGGTTTTTGACATACTTCTGCCATTGTTAAGTTAGTGGAGGTCCTGTGGATGGTTTTCTGGAGGTTGTGTTGTGAGCTGCTGCAGACATTCAGGGAAGACAGAGGATTTGGTGACCCAAGTCTGGACAAGGAATGGGGACTGTAGTTACAGTGTCTCTGGGTCTATGACATGACCAACAAATGGAGCAGAGGTTGCAGAGAGGGGATGCTCTGTAAAGAGGGAGGAGGAGGGGGCTCTGCCCTACCCACCCCGGGTTTTCCAAGAGCACTTTTCCTACCTACACCTAACCCCGGAGCAGTGTGTGGGTGACTCTGATTCAATAAAGAGATGGTCACAGAGCTGTGTCACCTCCTGTAACACGACCTGGAGCCTCACACCTGGGTGAGGACGGAGCTGTCAGTGGCTGTTAAGGTCACAGTTTCATTGAACTTCTATTTATCTGGATCTTTCCAGAGAGGAGCAGAAGACATATCCAACATAGATTCACAGAGATTGATAGAGACATTTATGACACAGAAGGGGGCCATTCGGCCCCTCTGTGCCAGCTCTCTGTGGAACAATCCAGTCAGTCCCACTCTCCCACTCAATACCTGTATTCCTGCAATTTCATTTCCTTCAAGTGCCCATCCAGTTTCCTTTTGAAATCATTGATTGTCTCAGCTTCCACCACCCTCATGGACAGTGAATTCAACTCATTACCATCCACTGTGTAAAAAAGTTCTTACTTATATTACCCCTGCATCTCTTACCCAAAACCTTCCATCTGTGTCCCCTAGTCCATATTTTATCAGTTGATGGGAACAGTTTTTCCTTGTCTATCTTTTCTAAGCCTATCATAATCTTGTACACCTCTATCAAATCTCTCTCAATCTCCTTTACTCCAGGGAGAACAACTCCATCTTTTCCAAACTAACCTTGTAACTAAACTCCCATCCCTGGAACCATTCTGGTAAATCTCCTCTGCAGCCTCTCAAGGACCTTCACATCCTTCCTAAAGTGTGGTGACCAGAACTGAACATAGTTCTCTAGTTGGGGCCTAACCAAAGCTTTATAAAGTTTCTGCATAACTTCCCTCCTTTTGTATCTTTGCCTCTAATGATGAAGCCCATGATCTGATATGCTTTGCTAAACACTGTCCTAATATGTCCTGGCACATTCAAAGATCAATGCCTATGGAGCCCCAGGTCTCTCTGTTCCTGCACAATCTTTAGAACTGTGCCATTAAGTCTATATTGCCTTCCTATTCTTTCAGACAAAATAGATCACCTCACACACCTCTGTATTAAATTCCGCCTGCCATTTCTCTGTCCATTCTGCCAGCCTATCGACATCCTGTTGCAGTCGGTTTGCAATATCCTCCTGTTCACCTGCTCCAAGATCGGAACATTTTGATATTCTACTCTGTATTCCAAGCTCTTAGCACTGACCATTGGGGAACATCACTGTCTACAATCCTCCAGTCTGAAAAACAACCATTTCCCACAACTCACACTTTTCTGTCCTTGACAATATTTGATCCAATTGGATGCTAATGCATTAACTTCAATTTTGTTCGCCAAACTTTTGTGTGGTACTTTATCAAATAATTTCATAAAATCCATGTATACAACATCCACCACATTCCCTTCATCAAACCTCTCTGTTACTTCATCAAATAAATTTAATTAGTTCAGTCATGCGTGATCTGTCTTTTAGAAATCCGTGCTGACAATGCTTACATAACACAAACCTCTCCAAGTGTGTGTTGTCCTTTTTCCCTGATTATAGTTTCTAAAACCTTAATCACCACTGATGTTAAACTAACTGACCAGTAGTTGCGAGGCCTGTGCCTTGTCCATTGATAATTCTGGGAGGTGAGGGTGACCATCTATGTCATCATTTCTCCCTCAGCCGGGAGAAGCAGGATGAGAGATCCAGTGGCTTTGTCAGGATAGCGGGATTCCTGGTGGTGTAGGTGGCTCTGCGGGGCCCCCATGTCAATGGGGAGAGGTATAGGAACTGAAAGATCTCTCACTCCATTAAAGTGCATTTGGTGTGTGAGCATGCCCAGTACATCTTCCCTTTCCCACCATGGATCCCCGATTCTCCACCATTACACCCATCTGAGACGCTCCATCACAGTGTTCCCTTGGTCGCCATCCTGCAGTAAAAAACACCAACAAAAACATTTTCATTAACATCTTTATCCAACGCATTCAATTTTACAAACAAATCTGAACGATTCACCATTGTATATGCCCTTCGTGCCTGTCTTATGGGTTCCCTCGACTTGCCTAGTGCTCCTACACAGTGTTTCCCCAGTGACTGCAGCATGGCTGGTGGAAGGTTGCTGACTTTCACTGGGGGAGACTGCAGATTGCCTTGCAGGACGTCCTCGAGCAGCTCTGGGTCTTGAGGCCTCGGATTCAGACTGCACCACCTCGACATGGGCAGCAGCAGCCTGGGCTGGATGATGGGTAACAGCAAGGACACTGGTGTAGTGACAGTGATGTGAGAACAAATACTGTCATCCTGAGAGAGGACAGCAGGTTCATGCTCCACGGAGACACTGTCACTCCCACAGGGCGACACCTCAGGAATCCTAGTAATCTACTGGATCACAGATTGCTGGACTGCTGTGAGATCCTGCAAACCCCTTTGAACACTGAGATCCACAGCCATGATGACAGCAGTCTGATCCTGCATGGCAGCAAACATGGATCTCATGACCTCAGGCTGAGCTTCCACTGCAGCACTGAGACGTTGGGTGTCTGCCGTCTGTGCTGCAGTGGAAGCTGAGACAATGGTCACCAGGCACTGTATCAGGGCTGGGTCCGCGAGTGCTGTCATGGAGTTAGTGACCACTTCCACAGGGGAAAGAATGTGCTTCAAGCTCTGTACAATGTCCTGTGCCATGTTGGAGCTGGACTCCTCCATGTTCCTTGACCGTGATAACAGACTGTCTAACAGGCCTGTCAATGGACAAAGTATCTCAGTGTACATGTCGATCAGCATTCTCCTGTATGCTGTTCCAGCAATGTTTACATCTGTGTCCTGTGTATTATAACACATTTGTGACCTCACCCTCCGGTGAGCTGACACATGAGCTATCCTTTCCCCCTGGCCTGGCTGCAGCTCACTCGTGCTCGGTTACTCACCATGTGCAGATTCCGACTCTATACCAGCCTCTAAGGTCCACACAGTGTAAGTATTTGATCTGATGACTATGAGTATCAGACCAAGTGATGGGGTTTCACCATCAGTGCTGTGCTGCTGCTCTCTCTCTCTGTCTCTGTCTCCTGGATCTGCTGTGACTGGGAAGCTGGCAGTTTTGGCTTATGATTGGAAAGTATAAAATCAGAGGGAGAGGGCTGGGGTGAGGGATTGGGGGTGGGTTGTAAAGCAGGAGGTTCATGGTCCCACCATCTGCAGCTTGTACATCATCCCAGACAGCAGGACGAGGGGCAGTTGGGAGTTAAGAAGGCACATAAGGCCGGAACATAGCATCATCCTGAATACTCTCAGTGATGCCGGATGCTATGGGCTCTGTCACAGCCGGTCCCATGATGTGAAGAACCATCTCCTCCCTCAGGCTCAGGGGATGAAGGTCTGCCTGGTCCCCGCCGGTTCACTGCTGCTCCCTGTGATTGTCGGCCACCATGTTCTGTAAGAGAGAGGGCAGAATGTCAGTGATTGTGTTGCACTGTGTTTGGGTGATGTTCTTGGCACAGTTGAGTAGCTGCAGGAACGTGGAGGCAGTGAGGGGTGGGTGTGAAGCTGGTATAAGTGGAATGTGTGTGAAGGTGAGATGGAGTATGTGAATGTTAGGTGTGAGTCCTGAGTGTTAGGGACTACTGATGGGTGAGTGATGGGGGTGTGGTACATTGAGCAGTGTGAGAGGTTGGTGATGTTGGGGGTAGGAGAAGCCATGTGGAGATGAATTCACTGACATTGTGTGACCCGTGTGAACTCATTAAACTTCTTCTGGCTCTGCTGCCAAGTCCTCGGGGCCAGACTTCTTGCATTGATCTCCCTGGCCACCTGCTCCCATTCCATTCGGAGGACGTTCCTTGAGGGTCTCCAGCCCACTCCACGAAAACATATCCTCTCTTCTCCCGTCACCCACCATGACTAAGGCCTCCAACACCACATCCGTGAACAACGGAGCCCTCTCTCTGTCGTAGTATTCCATTTGCCTTGACTCCAATTGCAGCATTCCCAATCAGAAACAGCAGCCTCCTGTGATTCAGCACAACTTCCCGTTAAAAGGGACAGACTGCCTTGAAGAGCTGAAGCCTGGCTGAAACACGTGTGCGTAGAATGAATGGAAATGAGGAGGCAGCAGGATGTTTGTGTGTCACCTGTCTCAACAGGAACGGGGACGGGCAAATCATAACTCCTCTGCTGAAAAAGTGATGCAAACACGATTTTTTCGCACTTCCTATTGACCTTTCCCTCTTTCACGTTTTTTCACTCTCTCCCTCACTCACTTCACTCTCTGTCTCTTGCTCATAGAATTAGAGATTGGTGCAGCACAGAAGGAGGCTATTCGGCCCATTGTGTCAGTACTGTCTCTTTGAAAGAGCTATCGAATTAGCACCTCTCCCAGCCTCTTTCCCCAGACTCATGTTGCCAATGTGGAAAAACCTTTCCTTCAATCTCAGTCTCTCCCTCTTGCAGCAGTCACACAGCTTCCAGCCTCTTCACAGAGCAACAGTCAGCTGAACCTCGTTAACTACTCAGCACCTCCAATTAGGCAGCAGCCAACCCCAGTGCTGTACTTGTCCTCCGAGTATTTAATGGGGGACAGTGTAGAGTGTCCTTTATTCTGGATCTAAGCCGTGCTGTACCTGTCATGGCAGTGTTTGATGGGGACAGTGTAGATTGAGCTTTACTCTGCATCTAACCTGTACTGACTCGGCCACAAACATGTGTTCATCTAAAACTCTGCTGCCTGTATCTAAACTCAAAGCAAGTCCCGTTCATCCATCACTCCAGTGCTCGTTGACCTACATTGGCCCCTGCTCTGGCAACATCTTGATTTGAAAACTCTCATCCTCATGTTCAAACCTAACTCATTCTGAAATGCCCAGTGATGAAACAGTCTCATCAAAATACTAAATGTTAGTTTGTTTGTTAGAACCACAGGGACTGCAGTGGTTCAAGATTCACCATTTTCTCATGGTAACCAGGGATGGGGAAGTAATGCTGGCCTTGTCAGTATCACCCATATCCTGAGAACAAATAGACAGGAAATAAAATAGTAATAAAATCAATGAGTTTGTAATTGACCGATTGAAACCAGGCGAGGTCAGTGATCAGACAGAGACGTCATAACCCAATAAACAAATTATCAACACAATTTATCTCACCAGCTCCTTGTATCTGTCTTTCTGCTGTTGTCTTCAGCAAAAAGCAAGTAACAATTAATCTCGGGATTAAAAACTGCTGAATGTTAATTGCACACACGAGATACGTACTCAATGGTTTCTGTTATCAGTCAGTCAGAGAATTACACAGCACAGGAGGAGACCATTTAACAAATCGTCCCAGTTCCAGCTGTTTGAAGGAAATCTTCAATTATTCCTCTCCCCTGTTCTTTTCTCCCAGTCCAGTAAATCACCCTGTTAGTATTGATCCAATTCCCTTTTGAACGTTTCTGTTAAATCTACTTCCACAACCCTTTCAGGAAGTGAATTCCAAATCATAACCACTCGCTGTGTAAAGAAAAGAAAATCTCCTCATCTCTCCTCTGTTTTTTTGTTAATCAACATTAAACTGTGTTCTCTGGTTACTGACCTTTCATCCAGTCAAACCAGATTCTCTTTATTTATTGTCGCAAAACACATCATCATTTTCAGGCCCTCTATTAAATCTCCCTTTTAGCTTCTCTGCTCTAAGGAGAACAATCCCAGATTCTCTCCCCATAACTGAACTCCCTCATCCCTGTTACCATTCTAGTATATCACCGAGGCACCATCTCCAAGGCCTTGGAATCTTCAAAAAGTGTGGTGTCCAGAATTGGACACAATATC
The DNA here is from genome assembly GCF_036365525.1 of Heterodontus francisci. Classification (NCBI taxonomy): domain Eukaryota; kingdom Metazoa; phylum Chordata; class Chondrichthyes; order Heterodontiformes; family Heterodontidae; genus Heterodontus; species Heterodontus francisci. Next base: position 1,327,134 of record NW_027140783.1, read on the forward strand.
CCGGCTGAGGCTCAAACAGTCATTTCTAGTCTTAGCGGAATGTTCTTGTGTTTATTTTTAATTCTTTGCTTCTAGTTATAAAGCTAAGGATCCCGGATGCCTTTTTAAAATCTTCAGAACTTATCCGGCCACCATTGAAGATTTGTGTACATACACACCCAGTCTCTGTGCTCCGGTACCATCTTTTAAATGGTGCAGTTTAGTTTCTATTCACTCCCCTTATTCTCCCTCACAAAGTAATCACTTCCCCAATTCTATGTGTTAAATTAAATTCACCATGTGTATTCTCATTTCACCATCTGACTGTCCATGTCCTCCTGAAGCAGCTCCTTTCCTTCTCACAGGTTACGACATTTATAATTTTCCTGCCTTATGCAAATGTTGAGACTCTGCTCTTCACAGGTAAGTCTTTGTCATGTATCCATTTATCTATATGTAAGGAAGAGTACTGGTTCTAATACTGACCCCTGAGAAATTGCACTGCATACTCCCCCTCCTCCACCAGTCTGAACAATGTCTGTTCACTACTTCTCTCTGCTTTCTGTCCCTGAGTCAGTGTCATATCCAAACTATCACTGTCACATTAATCCATGTGTTCCATTTTCATAACAAGTCTATGGAATGCCATTTGATCACAGGCCTTTAGAAAGTCTGTTCACATAAGTGTATATACATAATTGCATATGCATGTGCAGGGGTGGAAGATGCTGGTATGGTTCATAATGAACACTTCGTGTTTCACGTTACAAAAGAGGGGTATGATGCAGATATTGTAGCTAAGGAGGAGGAATATGAAGTATTTGATGTGATATACTTAGGGAGAGAGGAGGTATTAATGGGATTAGCATCCTTGAAAGTTGATAAGTCACCAGATGCAGATATAATGCATCCTATGTTGTTAAAAGAAGCAAGAGAAGAAATAGCAGAGGGTCTGACCATCATTTTCCAGTCCTCACTGGGTACAGGTGTGGTGCCAGAGGATTGGAGTACTGTTAACATTGAACCTCTGTTTATAAAGGACCCCAGGGTTAGAATGAAAAATTACAGGCCAGTCAGTCTAACCTCAGTAGTGGGCAAATTATTGGAATCTATTCTGAGAGACAGGATAAACTGTCTGTTAGAAAGGCACAGGCTAATCAAGGACAGTCAGCATGGATTTGTTAAGGGACACTCTAGTTTGACCAACTTGATTGAATTTTTTGAAGAAGTAACAAGGAAGATAGATGAGGGTAGTGCAGTTCATGTGGTCTACATGGATTTAAGCAAGGCTTTTGACAAGGTCCCACATGGCAGACTGGTTAAAAAAAATAAAATCCCATGGAATCCAGGGAAATAAAGCAAGGTTGATACAAAATTGGCTCATTGGCAGGAAACAAAGGGCAATTGTTGATGGGTGTTTTATTGACTGGAGGACTGTTTCCAATATAATAAAAGCAAAATACTGCGGATGCTGGAAATCTGAAACAAAAACAAGAAATGCTGGAATCAATCAGCAGGTCTGGCAGCATCTGTGGAAAGAGAAGCAGAGTTAACGTTTCGGGTCAGTGACCCTTCTTCGGAACCCCGGACTGTTTCAGACAGACCTTCGGACTGTTTCCAATGGTGTTCCACAGGGCTCAGGACTGAGTCCCCTGCTTTTTGTGGTATATATTAATGACTTGGACGTAAATGTAGAAGCATGATCAAGAGGTTTGTAGATGACACACAGATTTGCCGTGTGGTAGATAGCGAGGAGGATTGCTGTCGGTTGCAGGAAGATATCGATGGCAGAAAAGTGGCAAATGGGATTCCACCTGATTAAGAATGAGGCGATGAAAATTGAGGAGTTCAAACAAAGCAAAGGGATGCACGATTAATGGGAAAATACTAGGAAGTGTAGAGGAAGTGAGGGAACTTTGGAGTCAATGTCCACAGATCCCCGAAGTAGCAGGACAGGTTGATTAGGTGGTTAAGAAGGCATACGGAATCCTTTCCTTTATTAGCCGAGGTATAGAATACAAAAGCAGGGAGGTTATGCTGGAACTGTATAACTCTTTGGGTAGACCATAACTTGAATATTTTGTGCAGTTCTGGTCACCTCATTACAGAAAGGATGTAATTGCACTGGAGAGGGCACAGAGGAGATTTACGAGGATGTTGCCAGGACTGGAAAAATGCAGCTATGTGGAATGATTGGATAGGCTGGGGTTGTTCTTCTTGGAACAGAGAAGGTTGAGGGGAGATCTGATTGAAATGTATATATTTTTAGGGGCCTGGATAGAGTGGAGGTGAAGGGTCTAATCACATTAGCAGAGAGATCAGTGATGAGGGGGCATAGATTTAAAATGATTGATGGAAAGATTAGAGGGGAGTTGAGGAAACACCTGTTCACCCAGAAATAGCAAATTGGCTCAGTGGCAGGAAACAAAGGGTAATTGTTGACGGCTATTTTAGAGTCAGCAGGGATGTTTCCAGCGGCGTTCTGCAAGGCTCAGGACTGGGTCCCCTGCTTTGGTGTGAGTCTCAAACTCACTGCCTGAAAGGGTAGTTGAGGCAGGGACACTCAACCCATTCAGAAGGAGTCTGGACATGCAGCTCAGGTGCCACAATCTGCAGGGTTATTGGCCAAATGCTGGATGGTGGGATTAGAATAGTGGATCGTTTACCATTTGGCACAGCAATAACGTTCCAACTGGCCTCTTTCTGTGCCTTAACCTCACGATGACTCTATGATCCCATTACACGAAACACGCTATTCTCATTAACACTCACAGTTACGTCCTCAACGAACTCGATCAAGATTAGAAAATGAGTTTCCATTAACTTATCTATGCTGCTCGTCATTTATTAACCATGATTTTACAGGCAAGAGATACTTTGTGCTGGGTTACGGACTCCAGAAGTTTCCAACTATCAACATTAGACTGACTGGTCAGTAGTTACAGTGTTTGTCCAACCTCTCCTCTTTTTAAATAGGGTGTAACATTTACAGCCTTCCAGTCCTCTGTCACCAATCCCATATCAAAGGAGGATTCGAAGATTCTGGCCAGTGCCGCTGTGTTTACACAATTCCTTTCCTCATTAAACCTCAGATATCCTATCTAGACCGGATAAATGATCTACTTTATTGTGGTACAAAAACGTTTAGATTGAAATGAGTTAACTGAACCTGTTTGTTCAGTGACTGTAGTTAATGTCCGTCTCCCTAATTGTGTCACTGGGAGGTTTTCCATCGTCTATTAATATGGGGCTCCTTTCAATGTATTATCCCATAATGTCAGCGGGAACATAACAGAGATCAGCAGCTCCAGAGAGAGAGGGAGACGATAGATCAGAATCTGAGAACAATAGATTGGAATGTTACAACAATGGGTCAGAATCTGAGAACAATAGATTGGAATGTTACAACAATGGGTCAGAATCTGAGAACAATAGATTGGAATGTTACAACAATGGGTCAGAATCTGAGAACAATAGATTGGAATGTTACAACAATGGGTCAGAATCTGAGAACAATAGATTGGAATGTTACAACAATGGGTCAGAATCTGAGAACAATAGATTGGAATGTTAAAACAATGGGTCGGAATCTGAGAACAATAGATTGGAATGTTACAACAATGGATCAGAATCTGAGAACAATAGATTGGAATGTTGCAACAATGGGTCAGAATCTGAGAACAATAGATTGGAATGTTACAACAATGGGTCAGAATCTGAGAACAATAGATTGGAATGTTACAACAATGGGTCAGAATCTGAGAACAATAGATTGGAATGTTACAACAATAGGTCAGAATCTGAGAACAATAGATTGGAATGTTACAACAATGGGTCAGAATCTGAGAGCAATAGACTGGAATGTTACAACAATAGGTCAGAATCTGAGAACAATAGACTGGAATGTTGCAACAATGGGTCAGAATCTGAGAACAATAGATTGGAATGTTACAACAATGGGTCAGAATCTGAGAACAATAGATTGGAATGTTACAACAATGGGTCAGAATCTGAGAACAATAGATTGGAATGTTAAAACAATGGGTCGGAATCTGAGAACAATAGATTGGAATGTTACAACAATGGATCAGAATCTGAGAACAATAGATTGGAATGTTGCAACAATGGGTCAGAATCTGAGAACAATAGATTGGAATGTTACAACAATGGGTCAGAATCTGAGAACAATAGATTGGAATGTTAAAACAATGGGTCGGAATCTGAGAACAATAGATTGGAATGTTACAACAATGGATCAGAATCTGAGAACAATAGATTGGAATGTTACAACAATGGGTCAGAATCTGAGAACAATAGATTGGAATGTTACAACAATGGGTCAGAATCTGAGAACAATAGATTGGAATGTTACAACAATGGGTCAGAATCTGAGAACAATAGATTGGAATGTTAAAACAATGGGTCGGAATCTGAGAACAATAGATTGGAATGTTACAACAATGGATCAGAATCTGAGAACAATAGATTGGAATGTTGCAACAATGGGTCAGAATCTGAGAACAATAGATTGGAATGTTACAACAATGGGTCAGAATCTGAGAGCAATAGACTGGAATGTTACAACAATGGGTCAGAATCTGAGAACAATAGACTGGAATGTTGCAACAATGGGTCAGAATCTGAGAACAATAGATTGGAATGTTACAACAATGGGTCAGAATCTGAGAACAATAGATTGGAATGTTACAACAATGGGTCAGAATCTGAGAGCAATAGACTGGAATGTTACAACAATAGGTCAGAATCTGAGAACAATAGATTGGAATGTTACAAAAATAGGTCAGAATCTGAGAACAATAGATTGGAATGTTACAACAATGGACAGCAGGAGTTTCTCCTATTGGTTTTACTGGCTCACTGCAGATTATTACTGGATAACATTAGAAGAGCGGATCGTTTGCGCTCTGAAGATGATTCAATCGATTTATTATCCCAACCTCGCTATTATTGGTGTCCCTGGTAAGTCTCTGTATCCAACTATTAGATTCATAAGCCATATTTCAATGATTTAGTGTTCTCGTAATTTATATCGTGAGCAGACTGAAACCATTGTGTTCAGTTTCTGTCGCAAATTATATTCCCCATCCACGATCTGCATCCCCCTCGCTGGCCATTGTCTGATGCTGAACCAGGAAGTTAACAACCTCTGCTATTTAATGCTGAGCTGACTTCATTCCCGTGTTCTCTCCATCTCCAACCTTGCCTATTGTTACAGCCAGGTGAGGAGGGTTCACAGTCTCTCCTCTTGTCCTTCCTCTTATTTGACCGCAATAGGGTTTGCCCTTTCTAGAGAGTGGATGTGGTAACCATCTCAGTGAGTATTTTACCTTTTCCCTTTGGTGTGATGGTGAAGGAACCAATCGGACAGGTTCTCTAGAGTTTAAACAGGAAAGAGGTGAGTTTATTATACTTAGCAATCTAAACCGTATCTAAATAAAACCATAAAAAAATACACAACACATTTACGCACACACTCACACGAGAATCACATGCAAATAGATTACAGAGTGAGAAGTACATTTGTGATTGGATTGGAGTCCTAAATAATTTTTTAAAAAATACTCATTCTGTGAGGTTGGATGATTCGGTGGTCTTCTGGCTGAAGGTATATTCTTGAAGTCTTTGGATGGTCAAAGTGCCCTTTGTGGCTGACCCACGTGGCTCAGGGTTTTCTTGGAGGCAGACTTGTGGGTGGCTTTCTTCCCTTGGTGTATCTGTCTGTAGTAATCTGTAGGCTTGGAGGGCTCACAGCCGCACGAGGTTTTCAAACTTGCGAAGTTATCTGGACAGAGAGATGGAGAGAGGGAGAGGGAGAGGGGGACACAGCCCTTCTGCTTCTGCACAGTTTGAATCACTGGCTTGTCTGTCTTTGTCCAGGGGCAACTCCCAGCTTTCACATAGATGACAGAAGGTCTCCTGACTGCCTCACTGTATTTGCTGGACACTTATTAAGAGATTCAAAGTTAGGAACTTCTATCTCCCCAGGTTTCAGGATACCAGTATTTACACTTGGAGGAGTTTGCTCTTTTAAAGTCAATTTGTCAGGATGTCCTTGTATACCGTGTTAATGAATGTAATCTTAGGTAATTCAGTAACTAGAGAAAGCCAATGTTTTGGGTCCAGGCTCATCAGACATGTGTCTCCTGTTGCCTCTGGAATGTGAAAATGTGTTTCAGATGCCAATTGCGGTGGCTATCTTGGCTGCCATTCTTTTCAAGGTTAGCTGCAGGATTTTTTCCATTAAATGATTACTGTAAGTGTCTAATCGATGAATTAAAATTCCTCATTGGGCATATTGTGTTATCTTGACACCGCTGCAGCACATGGAAAGAAATGTGATAATAGGAACATTTTATTACAGAATTGTGAGAAGAAATAGAAGGAAACACAAATTCATTCTCAATAATCACTTCTGAAATTCAAACATTAATCTTAGAATTACTGCAGCTGACATTGTCTATTACAGTTTTGCTGATTTAATTTTTTGGTGTTTTGTCTGGGATGATGATGTGTCGGGTTCGACCTTTTTTTTCTCTCCTGCAATGAAGCTTTCACCATTCAGGTTCCTGTCTAAACTTCCTCCCTAAACTGACAATGTGTAATAAATTGGTTTTTTTATTGGGTTTGTTTCGCTTTCGGTTTGGGACCTGATCATTGTGTTCTTCAGTGGGTAGATCCACACTGACCTCACTTTTAGCTTCTGGTGAGGTACACAAATGCTATTTATTTTAGGGTATTTCGCCCTCACTTTTCCCTTTACTGTAGGGAGCATCATTTTTTTCTGATCTGCCCTATGTCCTCTGGGACATTAGTGCTCGCAAGTGTCTGTCCAGCTTTCACTTCACTCTACTGCGGCTCTTCAACTAGGTGAGGCACCTCCCTCACCATCTACTTGCCTTTTTTGGAACTTACCTTGCCCTTGCAGCTTTCTGTAAATGCTGTTAGCAGCCTTTTTAGGTTGCCTTTTTGGGTTGTATTTAAAGAGGAGAGCGTGTGGTCTAATTTATCTAACATTTCAGGGTTGGCTAATCGGAGACTAGGGGATTCCAGTTGAGAATCCTCATGGCCCTCTTCTAACCTGTCCTCACTGTCCTTTTCAATCCTCCCCTTTTGACTGTCTGACAGATCTGTGCATGTCTGTACCCTCCAAAGCCTTTGCTTTTTTCCTTTGGTCTGGGGTGTCAATTAAATAATTTACCTGGCTATTCCTTTTGCCACTTGATATGGACCACTGAACTGGGATTTCAGGGATTCACCCTGCAGTGGGAATAGTAACAATACATGGTCTCTGTCCTGAAATGTTCCAGCCTCGGCATTTCAGTCTGATTACCTTTTCATAGCTGCCTGGGAGGTCTTTAGGCGTTACTGAGCCAAGGCACAGTCTCTCGTGAGCCACTCCCAGAGCAAGGAAATGTAGTCTAACATGGAAGTTTGATCCCTCTGCCCCAAAAAACTTTTCCTTGATTAGTTTAAGAGGACCTCTCATCTCGTGTCCATAAACTAATTCAAAGAGACTAAAGCCAGTGGAATCATTGGATAAGTCCCTGGTAACCAACAGGAGAAATCCCAGCCCTTTGTCCCAGTCATGGGGTTACTCATAGCAGTATGGCCTGATCATTGTCTTCAGGGTCTGGTGGTGCCGCTCCAAAGCACCTTGCAACTGTGGATGGTAGGCTGAGGACTTGCACTGGGTTATGTCCAGATTACCTTTTCAAAAATACTTGATACAAAATGTGTGCCCTGTTCCATCTGGATCTCAGCAGGCAGCCCATATCGGGGAAAGAATTGGGTTAGCCCCTCCTTGGCAGAGATAGTTCTTCGGGATAATGGCCTCTGGGAATCGGGTCACCACATCCATAATGGTGAGAAGATACTGGTAATCCCGTTTTGTTTTCAGCAGGTGTCCCACACAATCCACTAGCATTCTGCTGAAGGGTTCCCCAAAATCTGGTATGGGAATTAGGGGTGAAGGTTTTATTGCAGCTTGGGGCTTCCCCACAACTTGGCACATGTGACCAGTTTGACAGAACTCCACCACATCTTTATGGAGTTGTGGCCAGTGAAGATGCTGTCTTATGCAGGGTTCGATTTTTCATATACCGACATGTCCAGTCATTGGAAGTTCGTGGGCCATTCTTAATATTTCTTTAAGGTACCTCAGTGGCATCCGTATCTGATGAAGCACTGTCCACTCTTCATCCGCAGGTCTGTAAGGAGGTCTCCACTTCCTCATTAGCACCTCGTTCTTGAAATAGTAACACTCTGCAACTCCCTCTGCTTCAGTTTTGGTTTGGACTGTCTGTGCCTTTTTTAACACTGGGTCAGGTTGTTGAGCCTCAACTAAGGACGATTTGTTTAACACATCCTTTGGGTCCTCTAACTTCCCAAAGAAGGTTTCAGATAACCAGACAGTAGGGTCATCCGTCTGCAGTGTCAGTTCAGGGGATTGTTTGGCCATGGACCGAGTCACCACACAATCAGTAAGAATGCCAGGGACCTTCTCCCGTAACTGTTCCGAAGAAGGGTCACTGACCCGAAACGTTAACTCTGCTTCTCTTTTCACAGATGCTGCCAGACCTGCTGAGTGGTTCCAGCATTTCTTGTTTTTATTTCTCCTGGAACTGCTCTGTCTCCCTGACCTCTTTTGGTCTCTCCAGAGCTACTGGGGAAGATGCCACCTTTTCCCCTGTCAGATCATTACCCAGGAGCTGATCGACCCCTCCACCGGTAAACTAGGTACAATCCCCATGGTTACCAGTCTTGAAACTGGGTCACATTCCAAGAGCAGTCGATATACAGGTATGGTCATATATCATCTTCCGATACCATTCACTAACACTCTAGCATTCACTGCACTCTCTCGGGTAAAGGTCTTTTCCCAGCAGAAGGGTTTGTTTGGCCCCTGTATCCCTCAGTATGACTATGGGTTTGCTTGTCCCACTCGAGGGGTATGGGGTCACTTTTCCTTGGAATACAAATTCCTGGTAACTCTCAGGGATTTTGTTAAGTTTTCCCGCACTCTCTGTGGTGGGGTTACTGTGTCTGACTGTTACAGTTAAAGGCACAGCCTGACCTGCTGTGCTTTCCATCAGGGCCCGTTTTCCAGCACTGATCTAGTGGACTCTCATTAATCCTACAGGTTTTCCCCGTCACTTCCATTAGTCAACTCGATGGTGATCTGCCTTATTACTGTGGAAACACGCAGATCTTCAGCCATTACTCCTGCTCTCAGCACCTATTTGGCCTGAGGATGGACCCTTGTGTGTCCCGCTTCTTGCCCATGGCTGCTCGGGCTCCGATCTCCCTTCCACCTTTTATTCTCGGATCTTTGGGGTGACGAGGAAAGGGTTTTCCTCTGGGGTTAAGGCTTTGTGTACATGGGAAAATTCATCAGCCAGAATACCTTTGAACCTTCTGTCCCTCTATGTGGGTTTTACTGGGAGGGGGCGAGTTTGTGAACTTGTCGAGAGGGATCACCGCTCTGAGGGTTTCATATGTGGGCTCTATCTTGAGAGCTCATATCACTGGCCAAAAACAAACACAAAAATGGACTGTAAAATCTTCTATAGATACGTGAAAAGGAAACGTTTAGCTAAGACAAATGTGGGTCCATTACAGGCAGTGTCAGGAGAATTTATAATGGGGAATAGAGAAATGGCAGAGAAGCTAAATGATTACTTTGTGTCTGTCTTCACTGAGGAAGATACAAGAAATCTCTCAGAACAAGAGATCCAAGGGATTCGGGTGAATGAGGAAATGGATTTAATTAGTATGAGTAAGAAGGTTGTCTTGGAGAAATTAATGGAGCTGAAGGTTGACAAGTCCGCAGGACCTGATATTCTACATCCCAGAGTGTTGAAAGAGGTAGCTTTGGAAATAGTGGATACATTGGTGAATATCTTTCAATATTCTGTAGATTCTGGAACTGTTCCTGTAGATTAGAAGATAGAAAATGTCTCCCCAGTATTTAAGAATGGAGGGAGAGAGAAAACAGGGCACTACAGACATGTTAGCCTTACATCAGTCGCTGGGAACAAGCTATACTCTATTCCAAAGAATGTGATAAATGGATCTGATTAGGTAGAGTCAACATGGATATATAAATGGGGAACAATGTTTGACGAACCTGTTGGAGTTTTTTGAGGATGTTGCTCACAGAATTGATAAAGGGTAGTCGGTGGACGTGGTATACTTGGATTTTCAGAAAGCTTTTGATAAAGTCCCCGACAGGAGGTTGGTTAGTAAAATTGAAGCACATGGGATAGGAGATAATGTACTGGCATGGATTAAGGATTAGGTAACAGGCAGAAAGCAGAGAGTAGGAATAAATGGGCAATTCTTGCCTTGGAAGGCTGTGACTAGCGGGGTACGACAGGGATCAGTGCTTGGGCCCCGGCAGTTCACAATACGTATCAATGACTTGGATGTGGGGACCACATATTTCCAGGTTTTCGATGCCAGTAAACTAGATGGGAATGAGTGTTGCGAGGAAGATGCAAAGCGGCTTCAAGGGGATTTGGACAGCCGTAGTGAGTGGGCAAGAACATGGCAGTTGAAATATAATGTGGAAAGATGTGAGGTTATCCACTTCGGTAGCAGGAACAGATGTGCAGAGTATTTCTTAAACGGTAAGACAATTAGAAAGTGTAGTTGTACGAAGGGACCTGGAGTCCTCGTCAATAAGTCACTGAAAACAAACATGCAGGTGCAGAAAGCAATTAGGAAGACTAATGGTATGTTAGCCTTTATTGAAGTGGATTTGAGTGCAGTAGTAGCGACGTTTTGCTGCAATTGTATGGAACCTTGGTTAGACTGCCCCTGGAGTAATGTGTTCAGTTTTGGTTCCCTTACCTTAGGAAGGATGTTATGATCATAGAGGGAGTGCAATGACGGTTCATCAAACTTGTTCCCGAGATGGCGAGACTGTCCCACGAAGAGAGATTGGGGAAACTGGGCCTGTATTCTCTAGAGTTTCGAAGAATGCGAGGTGATCTCATTGAAACCTACAAAATACTGAAAGTGATAGACAGGGTAGATGCAGCTAACATGTTTCCCCTGGTTGGGGAATCTAGAACCAGGGGAAACAATTTCAAAATAAGTGGAAATCCACTAAGGACAGAGATGAGGAGACATGCCTTTTCTCAGAGGGTTGTGAATCTTTGGAATTCTCTACCCCAGAGGGCTGTGGAAGCTCGGTCATTGAGTATGTTTAAAGCAGATATTAACAGATTTATAAATGGAGTCATAGAGTAGTACAGCATCGAAACAGGCCATTTGGCCGTCCGCGTCTGGGCTGACTATAATGCCGATCCATACTAATCCCAACTGCTTACATTAATTCCATATCCCTCTATGCCTTGCTCATTCAAGTACCTGTCCAAATGCCTCTTGAATGTCACTACTGTTCCTGCCTCCACCACCTCCTCAGGCAGATCATTCCAGATACCCACTATTCTTTGTGTGAAACATTTACCCCTTTGATCCCTGTAAACCTCCTCCCTCTCACCTTAAATCTATGCCCTCTAGTTTTAGTCACCCTTACCATGGGAAACAGACTCTGACTATCTCCCCTATCTATGCCTCTCATAATTTTATATACCTCTATCATGTCTCCTCTCAGCCTCCTTCGTTCCAGGGAAATCAGACCCAGCCTATCCAGTCTCTCTTTATAACTCAATCCCTTCAAACCAGGCAACATCCTTGTGAATCTTTTCTGCACCCTCTCTAGCTTAATCACATCTTTTGTGTAGTGTGGCGACAAGAACTGCCCACAATACTCCAAATGCGGCCTAACCAACGTTATGCACAACATGACATCCCGACTCTGGTCCTCAATGCCTCGGCCTAAATACCAGTGACATAACGGGAAATGGGGATTGTGTCGGAAAAAGGCATTGAAGTGGATGATCAGCTATTATCATATTGAATGGTGGAACAGGCTCGATGTCCTACTGCTGCTCCTATGTTCCAATGTTCCCAAATTGCTTAACTCTTTCAAACGCCAGGTAGGTTTGGTCAAGCTGCTTTCCAAAGATTCTGAATTTCTGCTGGTCCAGCTCCAGTACTTTCTCATATGGGCCAGGATATCATTTTCAGTCCGCTCATAATCTGATGAACTTTCATCTTTCCTGTCATTTTATTTTGTAAAACCAGCATCCAGTTCTCTGACGGTCATTGCAGTTGCTTTGAAATTTTTTTAAAAGTAATGAAAAGTGCTGCCATATCCTCCTCATTGAACTTTAGAATGAACTGGGAGAACTTTCAGAGCTCAGCACATGGTCCTGAGCTCGGGATAGCTCCGTCAGCAGCTGTGCCTTCACTGGGTGTACTGGGAATTCCTCTAGTTGTTTGAGCCACCTTAACTCCCTTTTCTCCTTCTCCTTCTGGAACACTCTTACTTTTTCCCTTTCTTGACTCTCATTCTGCTCTTTCTCGCTCTCTCTGGAATTCTAATTCAAGTCTCTTCTGTTCTAGTTTTACCTTAGCTAACATTACTCTATCTGTTAGTGATTCTAACCCTGTTTGAGCCTTCAGCTTCAAGTGAAATATGGTTGGTCACAGTCTTACTATTTCGGGTTTCCTAGCTTTTGGACGGAGTGTAATCCCTAACCTTCCAGCTACATTACTGAACTTTCCAGCAGACAGGGTTTTAACCTGTACCGAGTTACTTCACTCTGTATGTAACTTCTTTATTCAAAAAGGGAGGCAGACAGAAAGCAGGAAACTACAGGCCAGTTAGCTTCACATTTGTCTTGGGGAAAAAGTTGGAAGCTATTATTAGAGGTGGTATAATCGGCACTTAGACCAAATCGAGGTAATCAGGCAGAATCAACATGGATTTATGAAAGTTAAATCATGTTTAATCAGTTTGTTGGAGTTCTTTGATGGAGTTTCATGTGCTGTGGATCAAGGGGAACCGGTGGATGTACTGTACTGAGATTTCTATAAGGCATTTGATAAGATGCCACATCAAAGTTTATCGCAGAAAATAAAAGCTCATGGTGAAGGGAGTAACTTATTGGTATGGATAGAAGATTGAGTAGCGAACAGGAAACCGAGTGTCGGCATAAATGGGTCATTTTCTGGTTGGCAAGATTAAAGGAGTGGTGTGCAATGGGGATCAGTGCTGGGGCTTCACCTTTTTACAATTTATATTAATGAATTGGATGAAGGGACCGAAGGTATAGTTGCTAAATTTTCCGATGACACAAAGATATGTAGGAAACTAAGTTGTGAACAGGACATAGGGGACTGCAAAGGAATATAGATAGGTTAAGTGAGTAGGAAAAGACCTGGAAAATGGAGCATACTGCAGGAAAGTGTGAAATTGCCCATTTTGGCAGGAACAATAAAAAGGAAGCCTGTTATCTAAATGGTGAGAGATTGCAGTGCTCTGAGATGCAGAGGGATCTGGGTGTCCAAGTGTATGAATCACAAATGGCTAGTATGTAGGTACAGCAAGTAACTGGAAAGCTAATAGAATGTTATTGTTTACTGCAAGAGAAATTGAATACCAAAGTATGGAGGTCATGCTTCAGTTTCACAGGGCATTGGTGAGACCACATCTGGAGTATTGTGTACAGTTTTGGTCTCCTTGTTAATAGAAGAATGTAAATGTATTGGGGGCAGTAAAGAGAAGGCTTATTAGACTGATACTTGGAATGGGCGGGCCGTCTTATGAGGGAATATTGGACAGGTTAGGCTTGTATCCGCTGCAGTTTAGAAGGGCAAGAGGCGACTTGATTGAAACATATAGGACTCTGAGGGGTCTTGACGGGGTGGATGTGGAAAGGATGTTTCCCATTGTGGGAGAATCTAGAATTAGGGGACACTATTTAAAAATAGGGGGGGGGGGGTCACCCATTTAACACACAGATGAGGAGATTTTTTTTCTGTGAGGATCGTGGATTTTTGGAATTCTGTTCCTCAAAAGGCGCTGGAAGCAGAGTCTTTGAATATTTGTAAGGCAGAGGTAGATAGATTATTGATAAGCAAGGGGGTGAAGATTATCGGGGGCTGGTGGAAATGTGAAGTCGAGTTTACAATCAGATTAGTCATGATCTTATTGAATGGCAGAGCAGGCTTGAGGGGCCGAGTGCCCTACTCCTGCTCCTAATTCATCTGTTCATATTTTCATAAACTGTGGCTTAGGATGGTACTGTCTCCGAATGTGAACTTTTTAGTGCTGTAGCAGCGAACGCCACAATAAAACCTACATTGAAATCTTCATTTTTCTGCTGGGAATCAATTGTTTTTCCTACTTCTAATTTCTCGTTTGTCATTGGGTTACAATCAATTTCTGTTACAGCCATGTGAGGAGTGGTCCCAGGTCCCCTCTTGTCCTATCTCAGATTTGACCACAAAGGCTTTATTCCTTTTTTAGCAGTGGACGTGCTGACCACCTCAGAGAGTATTTTACCTTGTACTTTTATTGTGCTCGTGAAAGAGCCAATCAGACAGGTTTTCTTGAGATTAAACAAGAGGTGAGTTTATTATACTTAACAAACTAAACTGATCTAAATAAAATAATAAACATGTACGCTACACATTCACGCACAAACTCACATGAGAATCACACACAAATAAATTAGAGTGAGAAATACACTGGTGTTGGATGAGAGTCCATGATAAATAAAAAAAAAATACACAGTCTGTGAGGTTGGATAATTCTGTGGTCTGCGCCTTTGCCACTCTTGCATATGAGTTTCATGTCATCTGCAGGAGTTGAAATTGTTTATTTTTACATTTAATTCTATATCATGTATCTATCTATATGTCAGGAACAGCACTGGTTCTAACACTGACCCCTGAGAAATAGCACTGTACACTCCCCCTCCCCCAGAATAAACAATGTCTGTTCACAACTTCTCTCTGCTTTCTGTCCCTGAGTCAATGTCATATCCACACTATCACTGTCACATTAATCCATGTCTTCCATTTTTCATAACAAGTCTATGAAATGTCATTTGATGACAGGCCTTTTGAAAGTTCATATACATAACACGAAACAAGCTGACCTCATCAACACCCACAGTTATGTCATCAACTAACTTGATCAAGATTATCAGACATGATTGGTTATCAAGCTATCCATCCTGTTTGTCATTTATTATCAGATGTTTTTCCAAGAAAGATATATTTTTGAGCTGGGTTATGGCCTCCAGAAATTTCCAATCGCCGACATTAGACTGATTGGTCAGAAGTTACAGGGTTTATCCCATCTCTTTTTTTAAACAGGGTGCATAATTTACAGTCCTCCACTCCCCTGTCACTACTCCCATAGCCAAGGAGGAGTGAAAGCTTCTGGCCAGTGACTCTACCACTCCTTCCCTTAACAAACCTCATACATAACACCCAGTCTGGGTCACTGTTCTACTTTATTTTGGAACACTAATTGTTGGTTTGACAGGGGTTAACTGAATCTGTTTGTTCAGTGTGTGTAATTAATGTCAGTCTCCATGGACTCTAATTGTGTCATTGGAAAGTTTTCCACTTCTATTAATAAGGGATTTCCTCCAATGTGTTGTTCCAAGCCGGGAGCGTCACCTCCACACTAACAGCAGCTCCAGAGAGCGGAAAAGGATTGATCAGAATCTGAGAACAATAGATTGGAATGTAACAAAAATGGATCAGAATCTGAGAATAATAGATTGGAATGTTACCAAAATGGGCAGCAAGAGTTTTTCCTATTGGTTTGGCGAATTTACTGCAGATTATTATTGGAGAACATTAGAAATGCGCATCTATTATGCACTAAAGATGATTGAAACGATTTACTATCCTATCCTCGCTATTATTGGTGTCCCTGGTAAGTCTCTGTATCCAACTATTAGATCTATAAACCATATGTCACTGATTTGTGTTCTTGCCATGTAAATACTGGGAATACTGAAGCCTCTGTCTTCAGTCTCTCTCACAAAATCTGTTCCCGATCCACTGTCTGTATCCACCTCACTGGCCAATGTCTGAGGCTGAACCAGACAGTTTACTACCTCTATGTTCTATTTATACCTGAGCTGAGTTCATCGCCATGTTCTCTCCATCACTTAACCTGCCTACTGCCACTTCTGTAATATCACCCGTCTCCACCTCTGTCTCAAAACATCTCCTGCATAAACCCTCATCCGTGCCTTTGTTAAATCCACACTAGACTATTCCAATTCTGTCCTGGTCACCCTTCCAGTTATAATCCTCCATAAACCACAGCCCATCCGGAACTCTGCTGCCTGTATCCTAACTCACATCAAATCCCGATCACCCATCACCCCTGTGCTCACTGATCTACATTGGCTCCCGGTCTGGCAGCACCTCAATTTAAATATTCTCATTCTTGTGTTTGAATCCCTCCATGGCCTCACCCCTACAATTAGTCGCATCCCCCTGTCCATATCCCATATTCTTGAAAATCATATCAGAATTGGACACAATTCTCCAGATGGGACCAAACCAATGATGTATAAAAATCAGCATTTCCTCCTGAGTTTTATTACTCTGTGCCTCTCTCTAACACCAAGGACACTACATGTTACCTTCAGTGATCTGTGTGTGTACACCGCAGGTCTCTCTAATCCTTCACCCACTTTATAATGGTACCATTTAGTTTATATTGTTTCTCCTCATACGTCCTACCCAAATGTCTCACTTCACACTTCACTGTGTTAAATTACATCTGCCATGTTCCTGCCCACTTTACCAGTCAGTCTCTGTCCTCCTGAAGTCTGTTACTATCCTTCACACTGTTTATTAACATTTCTGAGATTCCTGCCATCTGAAAACTTTGACATTATCCCCTCTGTACACAAGCCCATTGTATTAACATACAGCAACAGTGATCCCAACAGTGACCCTGGGGAATCCCACTGTGTACTTCCCTCCAGACTGAACAACAACCATTCTCCACTACTCTCTGCTTTCTGTCACTTAGCTAACTTCCTGCATGCTGGCACTGAATATAAAAAAGAGCTGCATTTCTATAGCGCCTTTCATGACCACTGGACGTCACAAAGCATCTTACTCCCAACTGGTACTTTTTAAAGTGTGGTCACTCTTGTAATCTATGACGGAGAGCAAGCTCCCACAAGCAGCAATGTGATAATAATCAGTCCTGTTTTTGTGATGTTGATTGAATGATAAATATTGACCAGGACACAGGGAATAATTCCCTTACTCTGCTTCTAAATAGTACGATGGGATATTTAACATCCACCTGAGAGGAGAGACGGGGCCTTGGTTTAACGTTTCATTCTAAAGATGGTGCATCTGGCAGTGCAATACTCCCACGGTATTGCACTACAGTGTCAGCCTTGATTCTTGTGATCAAGTCCTGCAGTGACACTTGATCCTAGAAGCTTGTGACTGAAAGGGGAGAGAGCTGCAAACTGAGTCACGGCTGATATTGGTCCTTTAATCCCATGTGTTTTTAATTTGGTAACACAGCTGTTATGTGGGACATTATCAAACACCTGGTGAAAGGATAGGAGTATTGGGAAAGTACAGGCAGGAACAATCATAGAATTATAGAATAGCATTGCACTGAAGGAGGCCATTTGGTCCATCAAGTCTGTGCTGTCACTTTTGAAGAGCTTCCAGTTAGTCCCACACCCGGGCTCTTTCCCAGATTCTTCCATTTTTTTCGCCTTAAGATATCTATCCAATTGCCGTTTGGAATCTACTATTGACTCTATATCCTTCAGCCTATCAGACCACACATTGCAAATCCGAAACACCCATTGCATAAAAAAATCCCTGTGTCACCTCTGCTTCTTGTTTCCAATCACTGTAAATCTGTGTCCTCTGGTTAATGGCCCCTCACACATTGGAAACAATTTCATTTTATTTAATTTATCTAAATCCTTCATAATCTTAAACATTTCGATCAGATCTCCTTTTAAATTTCCCTGCTCTGAGGTGAACAATCCCACCTACATAACTGTAATCCCTCATCCCTGGAAAAGTTCCAGTAAAACTCTTTTATCCCCTCTCCAAAGGTTTCATGTGCTACCTAAAGTGGGTTTCCCAGTATTGGACACAATATTCCAGGTGGAGATGAACTAGTCTTTTCTATAGGTTTAATATAACATCCTATTCTACTCTGTGTCTCTATTAATAAAGCCTAAGTATCTATTTGCTTTGTTAACTGTTTGTTAACCTGTTCAGCTAACTTCAAAGATTGCACACAAACACCCCAGGTCTCTCTTTTATTCTCACCACTTGTAAAGTGGAACCATTTAGCTTATATTATCTCTCCTCATGCATCCGCATGCAGCTCACCATCACCTTCGCAAGGGCAATTATGGATGGACAATAAATGCTGGTCGAGTCAGCGACACCCACATCCCATGAACAAATAATATAGTAAAATATTCCCACAACGTACCACCTCACACATCTGCCATGTCAATTAAATATTAGGAAGACTGAAGCCAATGTTTTCAAACCCCACATCAAACCCTCCCTCGCTACATACTCCATCCCTCTCCTTGACAACTGTCTGAGACTAAACCAAACTGTTCACAAGCTGCTGTCATTGTTGACCCTGCGATGATATTCCTGTCAAATATTCACGCTGTCACTAAAATTGACTATTTCCACCTCTGTATCATCACACAACGTTGCCCCTCTCTCAGCTGTTCTGCTGATGAAACACTTCCCCTTGCCTGTGTTACCTGTAGACTTGACTATTCCAGCACACTCCTGGCTGGTCTCCCACATTCTACCCTCTATAAACTTGAGGTGATCCAAAACAGTGCTGTCCATGTCCTAACTCACACCAAGTCCTGTTTACCCATCACACCCTGTACTCACTGACCTACATTGGATCCTGGTCAGTAACACCTCAATTTTAAAACTCTTAGCCTTCTTTTCTAATCCCTCATTGCCTCACAGCTCCCTATATCAGCACGCATCTAATTCTGGCCTCTTGAGCATCCCCCATTTTAATTACTCTACCATTGGTAGCCGTGCCTTGAGCTGCCGAGGACCTAAGCTCTGGAAGCGAAGAGCAGAACTTCTTCAAGGTAGGCATTCCTGGAGGAGAGGTGGCAGTGAATTAAACATGAAAATAAAAACAAAATACTGCCGATGCTGGAACTCTGAAATGAGAACATAAAGTGTTGGAAATACTTAGCAAGTCTGGAAGCATCTGTATAGAGAGAAACAGATTTAATGTTTCAGATCTATGACCCTTCATCGGAACTGGTAAACGTTAGAAATGTGACAGTCTGTCATTTAATCTCTCCCCTCTCTGTCCCATGACTGTCCTTCCTTCTTCTTCTTCCCCTTCTCCTCTTTCAGTTGCTCAAAGACTGTTACATTTCTAACGTTTACCAGTTCTGATGAATGGTCACAGATCTGAAACATTAACTCTATTTCTCTCTACACAGATGCTGCCAGACTTGCTGAGTATTTCCGGCACTTTCTGTTGTCATCCCTAAGCCCTGGAATTCTCTCCCTAAACTCTAAATGCAGTAAGTTGCACAGAGTCCAGATTTAGGGAGTACGGCTTGTACAGAGTGCTAGATGCAGTAAAGTTAATGAGTGACTGAATTTTGAGTTGATCTCTTTCCAAAATTTAGTTATTTTTTATATTTAGCATTTCACTTAATTGTAATCTGAACTTGTAGTTTCTTTCACAGTCTGTTAGTGACAGCTGGACAGTTAATTGATGATCATGGAATAGGAGGGTGGGACAGCTTGGATAATACAGAATAAAAGCAAAATACTGCGGATGCTGGAAATCTGAAACAAAAACAAGAAATGCTGGAATCACTCAGCAGGTCTGGCAGCATCTGTGGAAAGAGAAGCAGAGTTAACGTTCCGGGTCAGCGACCCTTCTTCGGAACTGGATAATACAGAAACTGGCTTGATGAAAGATAACAGTGAGTTGTGCTAAATAGTTGTTTTTCAGACTGGAGGAAGGTAGACAGTGGTGTTCCCCAAGGGTCAGTGCTAGGACCACTGCTTTTTTTATGATATGTAGAAATAATTTGGAGATTGGAATACAGAGCAATATTTCAAAATTTGCTGATAATGACAAACTTAGAGGCGCAGCAGACAGTGAGGTTGATACCGATCAATGTAACAGGACATAGATAAACTAGCAGAATGAGCAGCCAAGAGGCAGATGGAATTTAATATAGACAAGTGTGAGGTGATACATTATATCAGAAGTAACAGGTTGAGGCAGTGTACACTTAATGGCACAGTTCTCAAGAGTGTGCAGAGACAGAAGGACATAGGTTTGATGTACATAGATACTTAAAGGTGACAGGACATATTAAGAGAGTCGTTCGTAAAGCATATGAGATCTTTGGATTCGTAAATAGAGGTAGTGAGTACAGAATAAGTAAAGTCATGCTGTAACTTTATGAAGCTCTCGTTATGCCCCAACTGGAGGACTGCATCCAGTTCTGTTCACCACACTTTAGGAAGGATCTGAGGGTCCTTGACAGGGTGTAGAGGAGATTTTCCAGAATGGTTCCAGGGATGGAGGATTTCAGCTACAAGGTTAGTTTGGAAAAGCTGGGATTGTTTTCCATGGAGTGCAGGAGATTAAGAGGAGATTTGATAGAGGTATATAAGATGGTAACATGTTTGGATAATGTAGACAGGAAAATATGTTCCCATGAGTTAATGGTGCAAGGACTAGAGTTCAGGTTGTGGACAAGTGATACGAAGGATGTGAGGTACAACATTTTTACACAGCGAGTGGGAAAGGCCTGGAAATCACTGCCTACGAGGGTGGTGGAAACAGAGATGGTGAATGATTTCAGAAGGATATTGGATGAACAATTGAGGGAAATAAACTTGCAGGAACATGGAGACAGAGCTGGGGAATGAGACTGACTGGATTTATCTACAAAGAGCTGGCATGGACTCGATGGGCCGAATGGTCTCATTCCCTGCTGAAATGACCACGACTCTCTGACAGCGGAATACTATTATTACTGCTTTCTTGTAATGGGAAAGTTTATAATGGACTGGGCAGTATCACCCTGTTGAACCCCGTGATGTAAGTGAAATATTTGATGTCCCAGAATGTGGTTAATAAATGTCCTTCACAAACAGAGTAAATCAGTTCAGACCCACACACAATTCTGGATCATTCACAATGGGGAGTAGTTTCTCCTGGTTTTCTCTACATAGGTCAGCAGTCAGGCTTTTCACTGTGTCCCCCAACTCCATGTGGAAAGTATTGTCAGGGTTAGGTGAGATAAGACACGTTGTGCTACAGATTTCTTCAATTGTATTACTGCTTCCGTGATCTCTTCAGTCCAACCGGGTTAAATCTGGTCATCGCCATCATTAGGTAGTCCATAAAGAGGAGGCACAGTCTCTGCAAATCGAGGGATGAGGGTCCACTGATACCCTATCAGCCTGAGGATAGGACACAGGGCAGTCTTTGAGATGGACAGGGGTAGACACTGGATGAGGGTCCACTGATACCCCACCAGTCTGAGGTTAGGACACAGGGCAGTCTTTGAGATGGACAGGGGTAGACACTGGATGAGGGTCCGCTGATACCCCACCAGTCTGAGGTTAGGACACAGGGCAGTCTTTGAGATGGATAGGGGTAGACACTGGATGAGGGTCCATTGATACCCCACCAGCCTGAGAATAGGACACAGGGCAGTCTTTGAGATGGACAGCGGTAGACACTGGATGAGTGTCCATTGATACCCCACCAGTCTGAGGATAGGACACAGGGCAGTCTTTGAGGTGGACAAGGGTAGACACTGGATGAGGGTCCATTGATACCCCACCAGCCTGAGGATAGGACACAGGGCAGTCTTTGAGGTGGACAGGGGTAGACACTGGATGAGGGTCCATTGATACCCCACCAGCCTGAGGATAGGACACAGGGCAGTCTTTGAGATGGACAGGGGTAGACACTGGATGAGGGTCCATTGATACCCCACCAGCCTGAGGATAGGACACAGGGCAGTCTTTGAGGTGGACAGGTGTAGACACTGGATGGTCTCAGCTTTTGCTGAAACCCTCATCCATGCCTTTGTTACCTCGAGACTTGACTATTCTAACACACTCCTGGCTGCTCTCCCACATTCTACTCTCTGTAACCTTGTGGTCATCCAAAACTCTGCTGCATTCTTCTAATTTACACCAAATTCTGTTCACCCAACATTCCTGTGCTCACTGGCCTACTTTGTCTCTTAGTCCAGTAACACCTCAATTTTAATATTCCCACTCGTATGATCAAATCCCTCCATGGCCTCACCCCTCTGATTATCCCAATCCCCTGTCCATTTCCAATATTCCTGAAACTGACCACACATTTCATCTCTCCAGCTCCACTGGTGCTGTGGAAGTTTGGATCCATAACATGGTGTGAGCTGCACTGCCAGTCACATCCAGTACATTGTACAGGACACCCAGGCTGGCCGGGGTGCCAGCCTGGGTGTAACGTGTGTGTGTGTCTGTAGCATGAGGAGGGGTCTGAATATGGTGTCAATCAGCCATTCCGGCAGCTTTGATATACGTCTTTCAAACTTGGTCTGTGCTTATCCACTGACTGCCTGTGTCAGTCTCTCTCAGCTGAACATACATTCAGCAGCACAAGGAACCCCCTCCAGTGCTATTGAAAATGACCAGGCATCCAGCTTAAAGGTGAGGGGTTTTTGACTTACTTCTGCTATTATAAAGTTGGTGGAGGTGCTGTGGATGGTTTTCTGGAGGCTGTGTTGTGAGCTGCTGCAAACAGTCAGGGAGGACAGAGGATTTGGTGACCCAACTCTGGACGAGGTTTGGGGACTGTAGTTACAGTGTCTCACGAGATGCTTCTCTCTTTGTGTTGGGAATTCCTGGACGGGGTAGATCTTATAATCCGTGTTAAGGAGGGAGACCAGACACCAGTTCGTAAGCAAGCAGAGATCACCCCTCTTCAGTAACAGGATGACAACCACCCTGTGCCACGAGAGGGGCACCTCACGGGTCGTCAGGCTTTCCCCCAGGACCCGCATGTATTTGTCCCCCAGGACGTCCAGGAACACGCTGCCAAACTCCACGGTCAGCTCATCCTGCCACAGCGATTTGCTCCTTGAGAAATGGTGGAGGGCACCGTACAGCTCCGCCAATGTGAGCGGAGACTCCAATCCTTTGGCAGCCTCCGGGCTGACCTTCAGCAGGTCCTCCTATAAAACTCTGCACGTGTCCTCGCTGGAGGGGTTCAGAGAAAACAACACACTGTAATAGGTACGGTCCAGGAAGCCCATTCCCTCCGGATCCGTGATGGAGGATCCGTCATCTGCCAGCAGCTCAACGAGCTGCTTATGGACCCCCGGCCATTTTTCCAGTGAGTAGAAGAAAGGTGAGGTGTGGTCCAAATCTTCCAGGATCTGGATCTGCGACCTTAAATATGCGCCTCGGGACGATATGAATTGCAGGTCCCTCAGCGCGCCCTTCTTCTCTTTGCACACCTGTCACAGCGTGGGGTCTGTGATGGCCTGATTGAGATGGGACTCCAAGTCGCGCACCTCCCTCTCTAGGGGCCATTCTCGGTTTCCCGCCTCTTGGTCGACCCCTTTGCTTACTTCTGTCAGAAGACATGGATGTGAGGCTTGCCACATCCCGCCATAGACTCAGGGAGAGGACGCCCCCCTGCTTCCTTCTCCAGCCGGCCCAGATCGACGGAATGAGTCATGGAATCGCTCGTCCTCCAGCAGCCAGTTGTAATAAGTGCCAGTACACGGTACCCTCCCGTGTGCAGAGTGGAGTTAACTCCGCCCACACCAGGTGGTAGTCTGAGCACGGCACCAGCCACATGAAGGCCACCAAGATGCAGGAGGCGTATGTCTGTGAAATGTAGAGTCGGTCAATTCGGAACTCTCCTCCTGAGGCCTCCTGATGAGGGCACTGGAGTTGGGATGGAGATTCCACCAGGCGACCACCAAGTCGAGGGAGTTGATCCAGCAAGTCACCCTGCCACTCCAGGAGCCAGGTAGCATCGTCTCCCAATGTGGGTTTCCTGCAGAAAGCTCATCGCATATCTCCCTTCCCTGAGGACTGTGAGACTGAAAACGGCTGAGAGACGCCCCCTGCTCCTGTTGATGTTGAGTCTGGCTATGGATATCTTCATGTCAACAATACCACCATCCTGTCACCAATACCTTACTGTGAGGAGAGAGTGGAACTGCTCATCGCCTTCCACTCCCCCAGCAATCCAGAGAGGACACTTTGAACAGACATCGCACGATCTTTTTCACATTTACCACCCACCTTGAGGGCAAGACGGACAGACCTGATGATCAGCGCCAGCTCCACACACTGGTCAAGGGCCAGCTGAACTTTATTGTGACAATCCCTGCAAGCAGCAATGAAGTCCCGGAGTTCTGCAATGGGCATGAGAGGAGACTCGGTAGGAGGCATGAGGGAGTGCACCGCCTCAATGGCAATGGATTCAAGGTCGTCCTCCGTGCCCCACACCGAGTCCCCATCCTCCTCCGTGCCGTCACCGCCCGTGGCCTACTCATCCACCACACTCTGTGGAGTGGAAATCCAGGCCACGACAGCTAGTCTCACCTCCCTCATGATCGAACCCGCAGGATCGATGGTGGAGGAGTCATTCCTAGATTCCTCTGGGGAAACTAGGAATATGAGTGCCTGTGGTTCAGGACACCCTCTCCCCCTCCGTCCCCGGGCTTGTGATCAGCCTAGGGGGAGGCAGTTGTGTCTCGACACTGGAAATCCAGCCGGAGCGGGACCCGAGGTAGAGAGAGGAGGCCATCTCCCACCCTGCCAGCGCCACAATACCAGCAGACAGGGCACTGTTAACATTATTCAAATCAACCTCCAGGGCGGATCCATCCTGGATGGCAGGAACAGGTGGCCGAGAGCGTTGACCCTCACAGGTCTCAGCCCCACCCAGGACACCGGACCCAGTGGGAGATGGAATGTTTTCTCCTGGTGGATCCACAGTCTCCCCCATCAGGGGAGGGGAGCTTCACCACTACCCCCCCCACCCCCCAACCTCGCGTGTTGTGAAAGGTACAGAGGCTTCTGTACCCAGTCCATTTTGTGGGATAAAAAGCTGCAACTTAGGCCTCGAGCTCCAATGGTACAGGTAGCGCAGGGAGTCCGAGGACCAACCAGGAGACAGACCCTGTTCCTCTCGGCAATCTGCAGTGAAGGGACGCCTCCTTCTCTTATTCATGGAGAGGTGAGGAGGTTCAGAGACCTCGGTCTCATTAGACATCTCTGTTTCTACCTCCAAACCCTCCACTGTGTAGAGGGAGATTTACTCTGGATCTAACCCCGTTTGTTTTAAAGCTGGCCTTTATAGCTCAGGCCCCTTTTGTATTTTTGTCGATGGGTACTTTATTCCCCAGGTCCCCTTTATATAAATTTTAAAATAATTTTATTAAAATAGATAAATAAACCAAATGCTCAAATTAAAATGCCATTCTCGGCATTACTGATGCATCTTTGTTCTTTGTATCCCAGCCCCTGCGGTATCCACCGATGGTGGAAGGCCTCAAGTGTGCCAGATTCTGAATAGATCCCGGTTAAACACAGGAACTTCAGTCCGTGTCATCCACACCCATAGCGGCAGGAGGTGGAAAGAGGGTTTTCAAGGTTTTTACCTACAGGAACAATCAAAGTGCCAGAGCTCACATTTCCTCTGTCCCTGAGTGTCATTACTCATTATGCCCCCTGGAGGAACACCTCTCTCTCTCTCTCTCACTCACACGCTCCCTCTCTCACTCTCTCTCTCTCTCTCTGTCTCTCTTTCTCTCTGTCTCCTTCCCAGCAGAAAGCAATTGCTATTTAACACTCCAACATCCATGTTATCAAAACTTGTGTCCTCCCCACTCACACCAGTTTAAAATGTAACGATACACACATGTTAAACAACCAACTACATTCAGACAGCATGCAGGACCAGACGTAACTGACCGTAATAGACACTGGCTGAGACAGACAAAGAAATCAAACAGGAAACTTCAAATACAAAAACAGACCCACTTACTCAAACACAAGCTTTTCCTCCTGTTCTCCTCAGACAGTGTTTCAGCCTTACTGTGGCTCCGAAAGATTTCCTTTCCTTTTATATCTCAATCTCACACGTGACTTGGTGGGATTGAGAGTAACAGACTGTTCCATTCGGTGTTGTCACCACATTAACGGGACAGCCTGTCAAGGAGGTTACCTTAACGGGACAGATTGGGAAACGTTCTCCCGCTCCAACATTGTCCACATCTGAGGCCTCCTGCTCAGTTTTAGTACCACCTGTGTGATACTTTGCTTTTTGTGACGGCTGCTACACCCGCCTGGGAGCTGCTTTCCCTCTGGGTTTGCAATCACTGAAAGTTGGACCTGCACTGTGCATGCTCTGTCTTCCGGTGGGGTCACTCCTGTAACTCCCTAAGGACACCTCTAGATTCCTCTAACTTCTGGGTCACTGGACATTATCCTGTGTGACAGTGACAGTATGTTTCTCTGCTAACTCTAACTGCTGCTGAACTGCACAAGCCTGTACTGCATTAAGTGTCTGTTGTTGTATAGTGACAGTAAAGTACACTAGCTTATTGTGTAACTCATGTAGCTGTGTCTGCTGCTGCTGCTGGGTCTGTTCACTTTGAGCTACCATTTCTCTCACCTGTGACTGTATCACTTCCTCATCGCACTGTGCACGGTGTGATGCTGGATATGGAGTCAGATTTAAAGCCTTTTCACCCTTCTGATGTTTAGCCAAGACGTGTACCTGGATAAACTTCACTATATTTTAAAAGGAACGTGTGCATGCTTCCATCGACAGTCTCCTAACAGGGACTGGATATTGTCCATATTACACTTAGTGCATAACTCTTCCTCATATGTTTCCCAGAGACCCTTCTTCCCATTGTCTTTTTGTGACATAATGTGCATTTAAAGAGACATCACTGGGTCAGTATAATCTGCCGTCCCTCAAAAGAGTTTATCCCTGCAAGAATTTTCACTGGTCAAACGAATATTCCTATGTTTGCAAAACTTTGCTACAACACCCTTGGTTTGCATTGTAGTCAAAGTCCCGGGTTTCAGCACCACTTGTAAGATCTGGGGTTTGATTGAATGTAATTGTCAGACTTAGGTCAATTACAATGACAGTCTATGTTGGGAGATCAGATCTAAAAGGGACTTGCAGCTCAGACTAGCTATAAAACTACATGTGTACGAGGCTGCTTTCACAAGCTTCACAGACTGAATGAAGTTCTGCACAATAAGCAGAACATGGTGATACTGAGCAAAGGGAAGTGGTCAGCAGTTGTGTTCACAATGGAACACCCGGTCCTCAACCTCCGGTTAACTGTGGAACCTTGTCTCTTCATTGGAGTCTATCTTCTGTCTTCTTCTTGATGATGATGTGCGCTTTTGGGGTCTTACAAGCTCTTAATTTATACACATTTCCCAGCTTGGTTCTGTTCCATATTAGGTAAAAGGCCATTTCTGTTCATTTGATTGGTCAGTCATTAACTAACTACCCTTCCATGATGGTACTTTGAGCCTGGTTTAAGTCATTGTCTTTATCGTTCAGTGGGGGGTGGGGGGGGGGGGAGGGGCCTCTAGATTCCAGCTGCCTTGACTCTATGAATTCCTTTACAATGTCTTGTTTTGAAATGCAAATAAACTAGAAATTCTCGAAGTAACAGTTTGTAAGACGCCAGGAATGTAAGGGATTTGGATTGTTTAATTGTCCTGTGGTTCAAAATGTGTCTGTGACCAGGAATGAAATCTGCTATTTTTTGTTCTGATAACAATCCTGATGCATCTGTAACATCCACAAGGGGTGATGAAATTACTGAAGGAAATGTAAACACATGCTCACCAGCAAGGCAGTATCTCATATCATCGTCTGAACAAAGAATTAGACATCTCATTGGACAATTGTAGCCTACGGTGGATTTTGATAGGACAGTGTGATCTTGTCAGTGAAACATTCAGCCCACCTTGATATGAAAGGTGCAAAATCATTGGAAATAGTGATTCTGTGATAAGGTCGAGGAGATTGGTCAGCGACAGAACGATTAGCAGGGAGGGAAATGCTCACTGGGTTATCATGTATGCATGACTCCTTGTAACATGTTTGTGACTAATTGGTGTATTGTGAATGGGTATTTTGTATAATTGTTAACTAGTAGTATTCCTATTGAATCTAGTAGAGTCATTGGTGTTTAATTTGAACTTTGAGTGCTGTGTCATTCTTTCATGTAATTCTCATGTTTGAACCATAGAGTAACCAATCAAAAAGATGACAGTTTATAAACAACATTTGTTTATATATGTGGACATGAGGCTTCACATTATCATTGCCAGGAATGTAGGCACAAATACCTGTGTCCAGAGTTATGTCCTAGACAGTTTATAAACAACATTTGTTTATATATGTGGACATGTGGCTTCACATTATCATTGCCAGGAATGTAGACACAAAGACCTGTGTCCAGAGTTATGTCCTAGACAGTTTATAAACAACATTTGTTTATATATGTGGACATGAGGCTTCACATTATCGTTGCCAGGAATGTAGACACAAAGACCTGTGTCCAGAGTTATGTCCTAGACTAGTTAACGACCCTTATGAAAATCTCTGGAATACCATTCCTACATCTTTATTGTCCATCCATAATTATTCTTGACACCGAGTGGCTTGCTAGACTATTTCAGAGGACAGTTAAAAGTGAACCACATTGAGTTACATGGAGACCAGAACAGATAAGGATGGTAGATCTCCTTCCCTAAAGGACATTAATGGACCAGATAGATTGTTATAAAAATCGATGATGGCTTCATGGCAACATTATTAAGTCCAGATTTCAATTCCAGTTTTTATTCATCAATTGAATGCATTACATAATTGAATTTTAAATTCCACCTTCTGCTATGGTGGGATTTGAACCCATGTCCCCCGGGAATGAGCCTGCGCCTCTGGTGAGATTGCCAGTATCCCACTTTCACTGACACGCTACATCACATTCCTCCCTTAAGATACTACATAAAAACTTCCTCTTTGACCAAGCTGTTGGTCATCTGACCTCATATCTCCTGTTGTGTCTCTGTGTCTTACGTTGCTTCATAATGCTCCTGTGAAGCATCTTGTGATGTTTTATTACATTAAAGGCACTATATAAATATAAGTTGTTGTTTTTGACATTTACTAGACATGACTTGTCTTACCATATACTTCCTGCTGGCCATTTGTTGTCCATGTTTTTTTTTTCTTTTCTCCAGCATCAAATACGTTTGTCCTGGGATGTGAACTCTAGAAATTTCCCCATCAGTGACAGTAAATACAGAGTTTACTCCACCTCTCCTTTTTTAATCAGGGTGCAACATTGTCAACCCTCCAGTCCTCTGTCACGAATCACATATCCAAGGAGTATTGGAAGATTCTGGCCTGTGAATCTGCTATTCCCACCTTTCCCTCCCTCAGCAACCCTCATACATCCCATTCAGACTGGGCAAATGTTATCGTTGATTGTGGTACAAAAGGTGTTGAAATGAAAAGGGTTAACTAAACCTATTTGTTCAGTAACTGTAATTAATGTCAGTCTCCATGGGCCCTAATTGTGTCACTGGAGGGTTTTCCTTTTCTATTAATAAGGGACTCTTTCAATGTGTTATCACATAGCGTCAAAGGGAACATCACGTTCGGCACTGACAGGGATCAGTGACTCCAGAGAGAGGGTAGGGATAGATCAGAATCTGAGAACAATAGATTGGAATGTTACAGCAATGGATCAGAATCTGAGAACAATAGATTGGAATGTTACAACAATGGATCAGAATCTGAGAACAATAGATTGGAATGTTACAACAATGGACAGGAGTTTCTCCTCGGATCTTTACTATCTTTCTACATATTGGGATTGGTACTCATTAGACGATCGGATTTTGTATGCACTTGAGATAATTCAATATATTTACTATCCCATCCTGGCTGTTGTTGGCGTCCCTGGTAAGTCTCTCGATACAGCTATTAATTCTACAAACCATGTTTAATTGCATTACTGCTCCTGTAGTTTACTCTGCCCTTCTTGCTGCTGCTACTGTTGCTGGTGAATCTCTACCTCCAGCTATTAGCTGTCAACCCATTGCTAATTGTATTACAGTTCTTGTAAATTCATCTTTCATCTTGGGTCCTGTCTTTGCTCCTGATAAGTCTCTATTTCCCGCTAGGTGATCTGTAAACCCTGTTTCACTGAAATAGTCTTCTGTCATGTAAATATTGGGAAGACTGAAGCCAGTGCCATTGGTCTTCATCACAAACTCCATCTCCTATCTGTGAATCACCTACCCCACCCTGCCCAATATCCGAGGCTGTTTACAACATCTATGTTCTATTTATACCTGAGCTGAATTCATCTCCATATTCCCTACATCACCAACCCTGCCTATTACCACCTCTGTAATATCACCGATCACAACCTCTGCCTCAGCCCATCTGCTGCATAAACCCTCATCTGTGCCTTTATTCACTTGATTTTTCCAATTGTATCCTGGTCACCTTCCCAGTTATAAACTTCTATAAACCACAGCCCATCCAGAACTCTGCTGCCTGTGTTATAACTCACACCAAATCCCGATCACCCATCACAACTGTGCTCACTGATCTACATTGGCTCCCGGTCTGGCAACACCCTTAATTTTAATATTCTTATTCTTGTGTTTGAATCCCTCCATGGCCTCACCCATCCAATTAGTCCCATTCCCGTGTCCATTCCCATATTCTTGAAAATCTTCCATCAAGTCTATTTCCATGTCCCCTTTCAAAGTGAATTTCCTTCCCTCTCTACCTCTTCTTGGTGGTGATTTTCAGCTCTTACAGCAGCATTGTTGCCCACATTGTGGAAACCTGGATCTATAAAAGGGTATGAGCTGAGCTCCCAGCCATTTCCGCTGTGGCCTGCACACTGTCCCATGCTGTGCAGTACTCTAGCCCGGGTGTACATTGTGTGCACCAGTAGCACGAGGAGTTGTGGAATGTCATGTCAAACTGCTATTCCAGCAGCTTTGATGCAGGGCTCTAGGTCAATAGCACCATGTATGTGCTGTTAGTGTGATTTGCACAGATGGGCACTTCTACTGTGGCCTGCACAATGCCCCACGCTGGGCAGGGCTCTAGGTCAATCGTTCCATGTACGTGTTGTTCATTTGAGGATGGTTTTGAATTTGATGTCAATGTACCATTCCAACAGCTTTGATGTGCGTCTTTGAAACTTGGTCTGTATATGTTCACTGACCCCTGTGTTAGTCATTCTCAGCTGAACATACATTCAGCAGCAGCAGCAGGAACCCCCTCTAGTGTTATTTAAACGGACCAGGCATGCAACTTATAGGCTTTTGACTTACTTCTGCTCTTGTAAAGTTAGTGGAAGGTGCTGTGGATGGTTTCCTGGAGGTTGGGTTGTGAGCTGCTGCAAACATTCAGGGAGGACAGAGGATTTTGTGCCCCAACTCTGGACGAGGTATGGGGACTGTAGTTACAGTGTCTCTGGCTCTGTAACATCACCAACAAATGGAGCAGAAGCTGCAGAGAGAGGAAGCTCTGTAACGAAGGAGGAGGAGGGGGCTCTGCCCTACCCACTCCGGGTTTTCCAAGAGCACTTTTCCTACCAACATCTAAGCCTGGAGCAGTATGTGAGATGACTCTGTTTCAATAAGGATGTGTCACAGAGCTATGTCACCTCCTGAAACGAGGACTAGAGCCTCAGACCAGGGTGAGGACGGAGCTGTCAGTGGTTGTTAACGTCACAGTTTCATTGACATTTTATGTATCCGGATCTTTCTGGCAGGAACGGGAGACATATCCAACATTCAGTCATAGACAGTGATAGAGTCAGAGTCACTTACCACATAGAAGGATTCAATTAGGCCCATCGAGACCGTGCTGGTTCTCTGTGGAGCAATTCAGTCAGTTTTACTCCCCCACTCAATCCCGTAGCCCTGCAAGGTCACTTCCTTCAAGCACCCATCCAGTTTTCTTTTGAAATTGGGAGGAAGGATCAAATTGGAAGGAAGTAAAGCTGGTAACAGGAGGTAGAAAAGTAGAAGGTGACATTCAAAGGTAGGTGAAACAAAGGTGAACATCAACTAGAATGCAGAATGTCAATAAGACACGGTTATGGGCACTGTACCTGAATGCACTCAGTATTCAGAACAGGGTAGATGATTTAAAGGCCCAAATAGAGGTAAATGAGTATGATCCAATTGTCATAACGGAATGTGCTACAGGGTGACCAAGACTGAGGATTGAATTCGCAAGCAGATTCGACCTTTAGGAAGGACAGGCAAAAAGGGAAAGGACATAATGTTGCTCTGATAATAAGGGATGGTATCAGTACATTAGTAAGGGAGGATCTCAGTTCTGAAGAACAAAATATGGAATCTATTTGGGAGGAGCTAAGAAACAACAAGGGGAAGAAAACACTGGTAGGAGCTGTTTGTAGGCCATCAAACAGTAGTGTTTTTGTGGGGAATGGCATTAATGGAGATGAGAGAATCATATAACATGGGCAATACAGTCATCATGGGTGACTTCAATCCTCATATAGACTGGGTAACCTAATGAGAACAAATGCTATGAATGACGAGTTTCTAGAGTGTGTTAGGGATGGTTTTCTAGAGCAGTATGTTGAGGAACCGACTAGAAAACAGGCTATTGTAGATCTAGTATTATGTAATGAGACAAGGATAATTAATAATTGTATTGTAAAGTTACCTTTAGGGATGAATTACCATAATGTGATAGAATTTTACATTATGCTTGAAAGTAAGGTGGTTCACTCTTAAGCCAGGGTGTTAAATTTGAGCAAAAGAAGTTATGAAGGTATGAGGGGCAAATTGCCCGAGGTGGATTGGGAAACTACATTGAAAGGTATGATAGTACATAGGCAATCGATAGTCTTTAAATAAATATTATATGGTTTACAGCACCTATACATTGCTTGCAGGCACATAAATCCCAAAAGTAAAGGCAGTCCACTGTGGACAACAAAGGAAGTTAAGGATTGTATAAGATTAAAACTGTGGTTAGCACTGCAGCTTCACAGCTCCAGCAACCCGGGTTCAGTTCTTGGTACTGCCTAAGTGGAGTTTGCAAGTTCTACTGTAACCACGTAGGTTTCAGCTGAGTGCTTCAGTTTCCTCCTACAACCAATGACTTGCAGGTTGCTTGGTAAATTGGCCATTGTAAATTGCCCCTAGTGTAGGTAGGTGGTAGGAGAATGGTGGGAATGTGGTAAGGTATATGGGATTAATGTCAGATTAATATAAATGGGTGTTTGTTGGCAGGCACAGACTCGGTGGGCCGAAGGGCCGTATCTGTATCTCTCTATGACGCTATGACTCTATTAAAGGACAATAAAGTTGCCATAAATTGTAGTAAACCTGAGAATTGGGAGGATTTTAGAATACACCAAAGGAGAATGAAGAAACTGCTAAAGAAAGGGTGAATAAAATATGAATGTTAGCTGGAAAAATATAAAAACGGACTGTAAAAAGCTTCTACAGGTACGTAAAAAGGAAACATTTGGCTAAGACAAATATGAGTCCATCACAGGCAGTGTCAGTAGAATTTATAATGGGAGCAGCGAAATTGCAGAGAAGCTAAATGATTATTTTGTGTCTGTCTTCACCGAGACACATATAAGAAATCTCCCAGAATTAGAGATCCAAGGGATTGGGGGAATGATGAATTGAAGGAAATTAAAAGTAAAATACTGTGGATTCTGGAAATCTTGAATAAAAACAAGAAATGCTGGAAACACTCAGCAGGTCTGGCAGCATCTGTGTAGAGAGAAGCAGAGTTAACGTTTCAGGTCAGTGACCCTTCTTCAGAACTGCAATGAATTAAAGGAAGTTAGTATTACTAAGAAGGTTGTATTGGAGAAATTAATGGGGCTGAAGGTTGCTATGTCCCCAGCACCTGATATTCTACGTCCCAGAGTGTTGACGAGATAGCTATGTAGATAGTGGATGCATTGCTGATCATCTTCAAAAATTTTGTAGATTCCGGAGCGGTTCCTGCAGATTGGAAGGATGCAAATGTCAGCCCACTATATAAGAAGGGAGGGAGAGCGAAAACAGGGAATTACAGACATGTTAGCCTTACATTAATCGTTGGGAACCTGCTATAATCAATTCTAAATGATGTTATAAATGGACATTTGGATAATAATGATCTGATTGGGTGTAGTTAACATGGATTTATGAATGGGAAATCATGTTTGACGAACCTGTTGGAGTTTTTGAGGATTATAACAACAGAATTGATTAAGAGGAGTTGGCAGACATAGTATACTTGTATTTTCAGAAGGTTTGTAGAACCCCCAAAGGAGCTTGCTTTGCAAAATTAAAATACATGGTGTAGGAGGTAATATACTGGCATGGATTAAGGATTGGTTAACAGATTGGAAACAGTGAGTAGGAATAAACGGATCATTTTCGCGTTGGCATGCTATGACTAGTGGGTTACTGCAGGGATCAGAGATTGGGCCTCAGCTGTTCACAATATATTTCAATGATTTGGATGTGTGGACCAAATGTAATATTTCCAAGTTTGCGTCTGACACAAAACTAGGTGGGAATGTGTACAGTGAGGAAGATGCAAAGCCGCTTCAACGGGAATTGTTCAGACTCAGTGATTGGGCAAGAACATGTTAGGTGGAATATAATATTGAAAAATGTAAGGTAATCCACTTTGGTAGGAGGAATAGATGTGAAGAGTATTTCCTAAATGATGAATTAGGAAGTGTAGATGTACAAAGCGTCCTGGGTGTCCTTGCCAATAAGTCACTGAAAGCTAACATGCAGGTGCAGCAAACAATTACAAAGGTTAATGGCATGTTAGCCTTTATCGTAAGAGGATTTGAGTACAGGAGTAGTGAAGGCTTGCTACAATTGTACAAAACTTTAGTTAGACCGCACTTGGAGTATTGTGCGCAGTTTTAGTCCCCTTACTTTAGAGATACAGCACTGAAACTGGCCCTTCGGCCCACCGAATCTGTGCCAACCAACAACCACCCATTTATACTAACCCGACAGCAATCCCATATTCCCTATCACCTCCCTACACTAGGGGCAATTTACAATGGCCAATTTACCTATCACCTGCAAGTCTTTGGATGTGGGAGGAAACCGGAGCACCCGGCTAAAACCCACGCAAACACAGGGAGAACTTGCAAACTCCACACAGGCAGTACCCAGAATCGAACCCGGGTCCCTGGAGCTGTGAGGCTACGGTGCTAACCACTGTGCCACTGTGCCGCTCGTAGGAAGGATATTATTGCCATAGAGGGAGTGCAACGACGGTTCATCAGACTTGTTCCTGGGATGGCGGGACTGTCCTATGAAGAGAGATTGGGAAAACTATTCTCTAGAGTTTCGAAGAATAAGAGGTGATCTCATTGAAACCTACAAAATACTTTAGGAGATAGACAGGGCAGATGCAGCTAAGATGTTACCCCTGGTTGGGGAATCTAGAATTAGCAGACACAATTTCAAAATAAGTGGGAAGCCACTTAGGACAGAGATGAGGAAACATTTCACTACTCAGAGGGTTGTGAATGTTTGGAATTCTCTACCCCAGAGGGCTGTGGAAGCTCAGTCATTGTTTATGTTTAAAGCAGAGATTGACACATTTCTAAATATCAATGAGATAAAAGGATATGAGGATAGTGTGGGGAAAAGGCATTGAAGTGGATGATGAGCCACGATCATATTGAATGGCAGGTCAGGCTGGATGGACTGAATGGCCTACTCCTGCTCTTATGGTCCTATGTTCCTAAATCATTGATTGTCTCGGCTTCCACCACCTTCATGGGCAATGAGTTCCAGCTCATTACCATCCACTGTGTAAAAAAACTCTTCCTCATATTCCCCCTGCATCTCTTACCCAAAACCTTCCATCTGTGTTCCCTGGTCCGTGTTTCATCAGTTAATGGGAACAGTTTTTCCTTGTCTCTATCTTATCTAAACCTTTCAAAATCATGAGGGGTCTGGACAGAGTAGGTAGGGAAAAACTGTTCCCACTCGGCAAACGATCAAGAATGGATGGGTTGAGATTTAATGTATTTGGTTTTAAAAATAGCAATGCCAACATGAGGAAAATATTTTCACACAGTTAGTGGTTAGGATCTGGAATTCACTGTCAGAGAGTGTGATTGAAAGAGGTTCACTTGACACATTCGAAAGGGAATTATTTAGACACCTGAAAAGGAAGAATGTGTAGGATTATGGGGGAAAGGCAGGGAAATGGCGCTAAGTGAATTACTCACTCGGAGAACAGGTGCAGATGCAATGGGCTGAATGAGCTCCATCTGTGCTGTAACAGCTCTGTGATTCTCTATGATTCTCTTATAATCTTATACACTTCTAGGAAATATTCCCTCAATCGCAATTACTCCAGGGAGAACAATCCCAGCTTTTCCAACCTAGTATTGTAACAAAAACCCCATCCCTGGAACAATTCTGGTAAATCTCCTCTGCACCCTCTCAAGGACAGTCACATCCTTCCTAAAGTATGATGACCAGAGCTGGACACAATACTCCACTTGGGGCCTAACCAGAGTTGTATACATTTTCAGCATAACTTCCTGCTTTGTACTCTATGCCTCTATTTAAGAAGCTCAAGATCTCATATGCTTTGTAGTCATTCTCTCAATATGTCCGTCCACCTTCAAAGATCTCTGCACATCCACACACAGGTCCATCTGTTCCTGCATACTCTTTAGAACTGTACCATTCTGTCTGCATAGCCTCACACTATTGCTCCTGCCAAAATGCATCACCTCACACTCCTCTGTATTAAATTCCACCTGCCACTTCTCTGCCCATTCTGATAGCCTATCTCTATCCTGTTGTAGGCAGTTTAGATCATCCTCACTGTTTACCACTCCTCCAAGTTTGGTGTCATCGGCAAATTCTGAGATTCTACTCTGAATTCCAAGATCGAATTCATGGTTCAATTGAATCTGAATAGACTGTTATATGAAAGTCCATGTAAACCCCATCAACACCATTGCCTTCATCAACTCTCTCTGTTACCACCTCAAAAACTCCAGCAAGTTAGTTAAACATGATTTTCCCTTACGAAATCCATGCTGGCTTTCCGTTATTAACTCGCATTTGTCCACGTGACTATTGATTTTGTCCCAAATTATTTTTTCTACAAGTTTTCCCACCACTGTAGTTCAACTGACTGGCCTGTAGTGGCTGTGCTTAACTTTACACCCTCTTTTGAACAAGGGTGTAACGTTTGCAATTCTCCAGCCCTCTGTCATCACCCCCGAGTCTAAGGAAGATTGAAAAATTATGGTCAGTACCTCTGCGATTTCCACCCTCACTTCCCTCAGTATCCTTGGATGCATGTTATCTGGTCCTGGTTTTTATCCACTTTAAGTACAGATAGCTAATCTAATACTTCCTCTTTCTCAATTTCAAACCAGTCTAGTATCTGACCTACCTCGTCTTTCAACATTGCCTGAGTTTCATCTTAGAATCATAGAAAGTTTATAGCACATAAAGAGACCACTTGGCGCATCGTGTCAATGCCAGCTGAAAACGATCCACCCATTCTAATCCCACCTTCCAGCATTTGATAGATTACGGCACATGAGGTGCATATTCCGTTTGGAATGAGTTGTGGGTTCCTGCCTTAACTACCCTTCCGGGCAATGAATTCCAGACTCCCACCACCCTCTGGGAGAAAGTAAAGTCCTCATCTCCCCTATAGTCTTTCTACCAAGCACTTTAAATCTATGCCACTTCGTCACTGATCTCTCTGCTAAGGTGAATAGACCCTTCACCTCCACTCCATCCAGGCCTCACGCAATTTTGTACATTTGAATCACATTTCCCCTCTGCCTTCTCTGTTCCAAGGAGAACAGCCCCAGACTATATAACCTTTCCTGGTAGCTGACATGATCGAGGTTTACAAAGTTATGTGCGGCATGGACAGAGTGGATAGTCAGAAGATTTTTCCCAGGGTGGAAGAGTCAGTTACTACTGGACATAGGTTTAAGGTACGAGGTGCAAAGTTTAGAGGGGATGTGCGAGGCAAGTTTTTTACACAGAGGGTGGTGAGTGCCTGGAACTTGCTGCCAGGGGAGGTGGTGGAAGCAGGTATGATAGCGACGTTTAAGAGACATCTTGACAAATACATGAACAGGATGGGAATAGAGGGATATGGGCCCCGGAAGTGCAGAAGGATTTAGTTTAGGCAGGCATCAAGATCGGTGCAGGCTTGGAGGGCCGAATGGCCTGTTCCTGTGCTGCACTGTTCTTTGTTCTTCTTTGTTATTCTGTGAGGTTGGACGATTCGGTGGTCTTCTGGCTGAAATTGTTTTCCTGAAGTTTTTGGCTGGTTGAAGTGCATTTGTGGCAGGCACACATGGCTCAGTGTTTTCTTGGAGGCAGATTTGTAGGTGGCTTTCTTCAACTGGTTACTCTGTCTGCAGCAATCGGAAGGCTTGGAGGGCCCACAGTCGCATGTTTTTTTCAAACTTGTGATGTTATCTGGAGAGAGAGACGGACTGAGAGGTGGGGGGGGGGGGGTGGAGCAGGGGCACAGCCCTTCTGCTTCTGCACAGTTTGAATCACTGGCTTGTCTGTCTTTGTCCAGGGGAAACTCCCAGCTTTCACAGAGATGGACAGAAGGTCTCATGACTGCAGCAGTGTAATCTTTGTACCCTTATAATGAGATTCAAGATTAGAAATTATATCTCCCCAGGGCTCAGAATACTGCTATTTACTGAGCCCTGGGGAGATATATACCGAGAAGTTTGCTCTTTCAAAGTCAATGAGTCAGGATGGCCTTGTATGCCGTGTTAATGATTGTAAGCTTAGGTAAATGAAGCACTAGAGCAAGCCAGTGATTTGGGTCCAGGCTCATAATATATGTGTCTCCTGTTGGAGGCCTTGGAATGTGAAAAGGTGTTTCAGATAACAATTGTGGTGGCCATCTTGGCTGCCTGTTTTTTCATGGTTAACTGCAGGATTTTCTCCATTAAATGTTTAGTGTAAGTTTCCAACTGATGAATTAAAATTCCTCATTTGGCACATCGTGTTATCTTGACACCGCCGCAGCACATGGAAAGAAAAGTGAGAATAGGGACATTTCATGACAGAATTGTGGGAGGAAATAGAAGGAAACCCACATTCATTCTCAATAATAACTTCACAAATTCACACATTAATCTTGGATTTACTGCAGCTGACATTGTCTGTTACAGGTGTACTGATCTAATTGTGTTGGAGTTTTGACGAGGATGGTTATGTGTCAGATTTGATCCTGGCTGTTCTTGCTGAGTTCTGTTTTGAAATTGTTGGGTTTGATGAGCTTTGGGTTTGGGATCTGATCATTGGGTTCTTCAGTGGGTAGATCCACACTGACCTTACTTTTAGCTTTCTGGTGAGGTACACAAGTGCTGTTTACTTTAGGGTGTTTGCCGTTCCCTTTTCCCTTTACGATGGGGAGCATCTTTTTTCTGGTCTGCCCTATGTCCTTGGGGACATTACCGCTCGCAAGTGTCTGTCCAACTTTCATTGCACTCTCTTGCGGCACTTTGACTAGGTAAGGCATCTCCAACACCATTGCCACCGTTTTTGGGAACTTTCCTTGCCCTTGCGCTTTTCTGTAAATGCTGTTCTGAGCCTTTTTAGGGTGCCTCTTTGACCTGCATTTAAGGAGGAGAGCGTGGGGTCTAATCTATCTAACATTTCAGGGTTGACCAATCGGAGAGCAGGGGGTTCCAGTTGGGAGTACTCCTGGCCCTCCTCTAACCTGTCCTCACTGTCCTTTCCAATCCTTCACTCCTGACTGTCTGACAGATCTGTACGTGTCTGTCCCCTCCACAGCCTTTACTTGTTTTCCTTTCGTCTGGGTGTCAATTAAATAATTTACCTGAATTTTCCTTTTGTCACTCGATATGGACCACTGAACTGGGATTTCAGGGGTTCACCCTGAATTGGGAGTAGTAACAATACATGGTCTCTGGGCTGAAACGTTCCAGCCTTGACATTTCTGTCTCCTTATCTTTTCATAGCTGCCTGAGAGGTCATTAGGTGTTCCTGAGCCATTGCACAGGCTCTCGGGAGCCACTCCCAGAGCATGGAAATGTCGTCTAAAATGGAAGACTCATCCCTGTGTCCCAAAAACCTCTCCTTGATTCTTTTAAGAGGACCTCTCACCTTGTCTCCATAAACTAATTCAAACAGACTAAAGCCAGTGGAATCATTGGATAAGTCCCTGGTATCCAACAGGAGAAATCCCAACCCTTTGTCCCAGTCATGGGGTAACTCATAGCAGTATGGCCTGATCATTGTCTTTAGGATCGGGTGGTACTGCTCCAAAGCCCCTTGTGACAGTGGGTGATAGGCTACGGACTTTAGCTAGGTTATGTCCAGAAAACCCATGACCTTTTCAAAAATACTGCACGTAGAATGTGTGCCCTGGTCCACCCGGATCTCAGCAGACAGCCCATATCGAGTAAAGAATTGGGTTAGCCCCTCCACCACTACCTTGGCAGAGATGGTTCTTCGGGCGAATGGCCTCTGGGAATCGGGTCACCACATCCATAAAGGTGAGAAGATACTGGTAGTCCCGTTTTGTGTTCAGCAGTTGTCCCACACAATTCACCAGCATTCTGCTTAAGGGTTCCCCAAAAGTTGGTATGGGAATTAGGGGTGCAGGTTTTATTGCAGGTTGGGACTTCCCCAGAACCTGACATGTGTGAGCAGTTTTACAGAACTCCACCACATCTTTGTGGAGTTGTGACCAGTCAAAATACTGTCTTATGCGGGCTTTGATTTTTCATGCAATGACATGTCCAGTCATTGGAATCTCGTGGGCCATTCTTGAAGAAATAGTAAGGTACCTCAGTGGCACCACTATCTGGTGAACCACTGTCCACTCTTCATCCACAGGTCTGTCAGGAGGTCTACACTTCCTCATCAGCACCTCATTCTTTAAATAGTAACACTCTGCAACTCCCTCTGCTTCAGTTTTAGTTTGGACATTCTGTGCTACTTTTTAACACTGGTTCAGGTTGTTGAGGCTCAACTAAGGAAAATCAGTTTAACACATCCTTTGGGTCCTCTAACATCCCAAAGAAGGTTTCAGCCAAACAGACAGTAGGGTCATCCGTCTGCAGTGTTAGGCCAGGGGATTGTTTGGCGATGGACCGAGTCACCACACAATCAGGGAGAATGCCGGGGACCTTCTTCTGTAACTGCTCTGTCTCCCGGACCTCTTTTGGTCTCTAAAGAACTACTGGGGAAGCTACCACCTTTTCCCCAGTCAGAGCATTACCCAGGAGCAGGTCGACCCATACACTGATAAACTAGGGACAATCCCGATGGTTACCAGTCCTGAAACTGGGTCACACTCCAAGTGCAGCTCATATTAAGGTGCATATACTGTCTTCCGATACCATTCGCTAACACTCTAGCATTCACTGCACTCTCTGGAGGAAAG
Source organism: Heterodontus francisci (assembly GCF_036365525.1). Lineage (NCBI taxonomy): Eukaryota > Metazoa > Chordata > Chondrichthyes > Heterodontiformes > Heterodontidae > Heterodontus > Heterodontus francisci. Next base: position 1,368,598 of record NW_027140783.1, read on the forward strand.
GTCATGTATTTTCTCAGCAGAAGGGATTGGGTGGCCCCTGTATCCCTGAAAATGACTATGGACTTGCTTGCCTCAGTCGAGGTGTATGGGGTCACCTTTCCTTGGGAAAACATTCTGGTAACTCTCAGGGATTTCGTTAAGTTTTCCCGCAATTTCAGTGGTAGGTTTACTGGGTCTGATTGATGCAAAGACACAGCCTGATCTGCCGTGCTTTCCATCAGGGCCCCTTTTCATGCACTGATCTGGTGGACCCTGATTAACGCTACAGGTTTTCCCATAACTTCCAGCATTCAGCTCGATGGTGACCTGCCTTATTGCAGTGGAAACACACAGGTCTCGGCCATTCCTCCTGCTCTCAGTAATATCCAATTTGGCCTGAGGAGGGTCCCCTGTGTGTCCAGCCTTTCCTTCTTGCCCATGGCTGTTCGGGCTCCTATCACCCTCCCACCTTTTATTCTCGGGTCTTTGGAGTGACTGGGGAAGTGTTTACATTTGGGGTAAGGCCTTGTGTACCAAGGAAAAGTCATCGGCCAGAATTGCAACCTGTCTGGCTCTTTGAACCTTTTGTTCCTCTGTGTGGGTTTTAATGGGAGGTGGCCTGCCTTAATACAGTGCAAACTCCTGGAGAAGGATCACCATTCTGAGGTTTTCATATGTGGGCTCTATCTTGAGTCTCCATATCTACTGGTCAAAAGTAAACTCAAAAATGCATTGCAAAATCTTCTATAGGTACTTTTAAAGGAAGCATTTAGCAAAGACAAATGTGGATCCATTACAGGCAGAGTCAGGAGAATTTATAATGGAGAATAAAGAAATGGCAGAGAAGCTAAATGATTATCTTGTGTCTTTCTTCACTGTGGAAGATACAAGAAATCTCCCAGAATTAGAGATCCAAGGGATTTGGGAGAATGAGGAATTGAGGGAAATTAGTATTAGTAAGAAGTTGTATTGGGGAAATTAATAGTGCTGAAGGTTGATAATTCATCAAGATCTGATATTCTACATCCCAGAGTGTTGAAGGAAGTAGTTATGGTGATTGTAGATACATTGGTGATCCACTTTCAAAATTCTATCAATTCTGGAACGCTTCCTGCAGATTGGAAGGTCGCAAATGACACCCCACTATTTAAGAAGGGAGGGAAAGAGAAAATTGGGAATTACAGACCTGTTAGGCTTCCATTAGTACGAGGGAAAGTGCTAGAATCTATTCTAAAGTATGTGATAAATGGATCTGATTGGGCAGAGTCAACATGGATTTATGAATAGGAAATCATTCATGCCGAACCTGTTGGGGTTTTTTTAGGATGTTACTCACAGAATAGAAAAGGGGAGCCGGTGGATTTTCGGGAGGCTTTTGGTAAAGTGCCCCACAGGAGATTGGTAAGTAAAATTAAAACACATGGGAAAGGAGGTAATATACTGACATGCAGTAAGAATTGGTTAACAGGCAGGAAACAGAGAGTAGGAATAAACGGGCCATTCTTGCGTTGGCAGGATGTGACTAGTGGGGTGCCAAAGGGATGTGTGCTTGGGCCCCAGCTGTTCACAATATATATCGATGATTTGGATATGGGGACCAAAGTAATATGTTCAAGTTTGCAGATGACACAAAACTAGGTGGGAATGTGAGTTATGAGGAAGATGCAAAACGGCTTCAAGGGGATTTGGACAGACTTAGCGAGTGGGCAAGAACATGGTAGATGGAATATAATGTGGAAAAATGTGAGGTGGGCCACTTGGGTAGAATTAATAGATGTGCAGAGTATTTCTTAAATGGTAAGAGATGAGAAAGTGTAGATGTACAAAGGGACCTGGGTGTCCTTGTCAATAGGTCACTTAAAGCTAACATGCAGGTGCAGCAAGCATTTAGGAAGGCTAATGTGTGTTACTTTTATCGTTAGAGGATTTGAATACAGGAGTAGTGAAGTCTTGATTCAATTGCATAGAACCTGGTTAGATCGCACCTGGAGTACTGTGTGCAGTTTTGGTCCCCTTATCTGAGGAAGGATATTATGACCATAGAGGGACTGTAACAAAGATTCACCAGACTTGTTCCTGGGATGGCGGGACTGTTCTACGAAAAGAGATTGAAGAAACTGACCATGTATTCTCTCGAGTTTCGAAGAATGAACGGTGATCTCATTGAAACCTACAAAATACTTAAAGGGATAGACAAGGCAGCTAAGATGTTTCCCCTGGTTGGGGAGTCTAGAACCAAGGGACACAATTTGAAAGCCATTTAGGACAGAGATGAGGAGTGATTTCTTTACTCAGAGGGTTGTGAACCTTTGGAATTCTCTACCCCAGAGGGCTATGGAAGCGCAGTCATTGACTATGTTTAAAACAGAGATTGACAGATTTCTATATACCACTGACATAAGGGGATATGAGGATAGTGTTGGGAAAAGGCATTGAAGAGGATGATCAGCCAGGATCATATTGAATAGTCGAGCAGGATCGATGGGCTGAATGGTTGAATTCAGCTCCGATGTTCCTATATTCCTTAGCTGCGTAACTCCTTCAAACTCGAGGTCAGTTTAGCCAGGCTGCTTTCCGAGGGTTCAGAATCATTGGCGGTGACTTCCGATACTATCTCATGTACACCCAGGATAGCATTTTTAGTCACCTCATAATCTAATGAACTTTTATCTGGCAGCAGTGAATAAACCCCATGGGCTTTCCCTGTTATTATGTTTTGTAAAAACAGCATCCAGCTGTCTTCCGGCCATTTCAGCTGCTTTGCAAGCTTATCAAAAGTGATGAAACATTCTCCCACATCCTCCTCATTGAACTTTGGAATGAACTGGGAGAAGTTTAAGAGTTCAGCACATGGTCCTGAGCTGGGGGCAGCTCACACACTAGCTGTGCCTTCACCAGGTGCACTGGGTCTTCATCGAGTTGTTTGAGCCACCTTAACTCCCTTTCCTCCTTCTCCTTCTGGAACACTCTTACTTTTTCCCTTTCTTGACAATCACTCTGCTCTTTCTCACGCTCTCTGGAATTCTAATTCTTGTCTCTTCTGTTCTAGTTTTACCTTAGCTAACATTACTCTATCTGTTAGTGATTCTAACTCTGTTTGAGTCTTCAGCTTCAAGTGAAAAATGGTTGGCCACAAGTCTTAGGATTTCGGGTTTCCTAGCTTTGGACGGAGAGTAATCCCCAACTGTCCTGCTACATTACTCAACTTTTCAACAGAGAGGGGTTTTCGCCTGCACCAAGTTACTTCACTCTATATGTAACTCCCTTATTGCGAATCTACCTCCTTTATTCGAAAAGAGTGAGAGACGGAAAGCACGACAAATTATGAGGGCACAGATAGGGTAGATAGGAAGAAATCTTTTCCCTTCTTGGAGGTGTCAGTAACCATGGGGCATTGATTTAAGTTAAGGGGCAGGCGGTTTAGAGGGGATTTGCGGGAGAAAAATTCACCGGAGGGTGGTTGGAATCCGGAACCCACTACCTGAAGGGGTGGAAGAGGCAGGACCCTTACAGGATTTAAGAAGTATTTAGATTAGCACTTGAAGTGCCATATAGCATACAAGGTTACTGGACTGGTGCTGGAAAATGGGATTAAAATGGACAGGCTTGATGGCCGACAAGGACACAGTGGTGCGAAGGGACTGTTTCTGTCCTGTATAACTCTGTGACTCTATGACACTTCCAATTTCTCGTTTGTCGTTGGGTTACAATCTCGAGAACCTCCACATTTCTGTTACAGCAGGTGAGGAGAGGTCTCAGTCTTCCCTCTTGTCCTATCTTTCATTTGTTCGCAACTGGATTTGTTCCTTTTTAGCAGTGGACGTGCTGACTACCTCAGTGAGTATTTTACCTTTTACCATTATTGTGATCGTGAAAGAACCAATCGGACAGGTTTTCTTGAGTTCAAACAAGAGGTGCGTTTATTATACTTTACAATCTAAACTGGATCTGAATAAAATAATAAAAATGGGGGATTTCAACTTCCCAAATATTGATTGGCAACTCTTTAGATCGAATAGTTTGGATGGGGTAGTGTTTGTGCAGTATGTCCAGGAAGCTTTTCTGACTCAGTATGTAGACTGCCCGACCAGAGGGGAGGCAATATTGGATTTGGTACTAGGTAATGAACCAGGGCAAGTGATAGAGCTGTTGGTGGGCGAGCACTTTGGAGATAGTGATCACAATTCTGTAGCATTCACTGTGGTAATGGAGAAGGATAGGTATGTGCAACAGGGCAAGGTTTACAATTGGGGGAAGGGTAGATATGATGCTGTCAGGCAGGAACTGAGGAGCATAAGTTGGGAGCATATGCTGGCAGGGAAGGGCACGGTCGAAATGTGGAACTTTTTCAAGGAGCAGATAGTAGGGGCCATTGATAAGCATGTCCCTGTCAGACAGGGAAGGGATGGTCATGTGAGGGAACCGTGGTTGACAAGAGAGGTTGAGAGTCTTGTTAGGAAGAAGAAGGAGGCGTATATAAAGTTGAGGAAAAAGGGCACAGGCATAGCTCTGGAGGGATACAAGATGGCCAGGAAGGATCTGAAGAAAGGGATTAGGAGAGCTAAGAGAGGGCATGAAAAATGCTTGGCGGGTAGGATAAAAGAAAACCCCAAGGCCTTTTACGCGTATGTCAGAAATATGAGGATGACTAGGGGGACCATAGCGGGAGACTGTGTGTTGAGCCGGAAGAGATAAGTGAGGTTTTGAATGAGTACTTCTCTTCGGTATTTACGAATGAGAAGGGGTGTATTACTGAAGAGGACGGTGTGAAACAGACTGGTAAGCTCGAGGAAGTGCTCGTTAGGAGGGAAGATGTGTTGGGGTTTTTGAATAACTTGAAGATAGACAAGTCTCCCGGGCCTGACGGGGTATATCCAAGGATGTTATGGGAAGCAAGGGATGAAATTGCAGAGCCGCTGGCAATGATCTTTTCATCTTCTCTGCTGACGGGGGTGGTACCAGGTGATTGGAGGGTGGCAAATGTTGTGCCCCTGTTCAAGAAAGGGAATAGGAACAACCCTGGGAATTACAGGCCAGTTAGTCTTACTTCGGTGGTAGGCAAGTTGATGGAAAAGGTGCTGAGGGATAGGATTTCTGAGCATCTGGAAAGACACTGCTTGATTCGGGACAGTCAGCACGGTTTTGTGAGGGGTAGGTCTTGCCTCACAAGCCTGATTGAATTCTTTGAGCAGGTGACCAAGCAAGTGGATGAGGGTAAACCAGTGGATGTGGTGTACATGGATTTTAGTAAGGCATTTGATAAGGTCCCCCATGGTAGACTTATGGAGAAAGTCAGGAGGCATGGGATAGTGGGGAATGTGGCCAGTTGGATTAAGAATTGGCTAACTGATAGAAGGCAGAGAGTGGTCTTAGATGGTAAATACTCAGCCTGGAGCCCAGTTACCAGTGGCGTGCCACAGGGATCAGTTCTGGGTCCTCTCCTGTTTGTGATTTTTGTTAACGACTTGGATGAGGAAGTCGAAGGGTGGGTCAGTAAATTTGCAGATGATACAAAGGTTGGTGGAGTTGTGGATACCGAGGAGGGCTATTGTCGTCTGCAAAGGGACTTGGATAGGTTGCAGTGCTGGGCTGAAAAGTGGCAGATGGAGTTTAACCCTGAAAAGTGTGAGGTCGTCCATTTTGGAAGGACAAACATGAATGCAAAATACTGGGTTAACGGTAGGGTTCTTGGGCATGTGGAGGAGCAGAGAGACCTTGGGGTCTATGTGCATAGATCATTGAAAGTTGCAACTCAAGTGGATAGGGCTGTGAAGAAGGCATATGGGGTGTTAGCGTTCATTAGCAGAGGGATTGAATTTAAGAGCCGTGAGGTGATGATGCAGCTGTACAGGACCTTGGTAAGGCCTCATTTGGAGTACTGTGTGCAGTTCTGGTCGCCTTATTTTAGGAAGGATGTGGAAGCCTTGGAGAGGGTGCAGAGGAGATTTACCAGGATGTTGCCTGGAATGGAGAATAAGTCTTACGAGGAAAGGCTGAACATTCTAGGCCTCTTCTCATTAGAAAGGAGAAGGATGAGGGGTGACATGATAGAGGTTTATAAGATGATCAGGGGAATAGATAGGGTAGACAGTCAGAAACTTTTTCCCCGGGTGGAGCAAAGCGTTACAAGGGGTCATAAATTTAAGGTGAAGGGTGGGAGATATAAGGGGGATGTCAGGGGAAGGTTCTTTACCCAGAGAGTGGTCGAGGCATGGAATGCCTTGCCCGGGGAAGTTGTTGAGTCAGAAACTTTAGGGACTTTCAAAAGGCTTTTGGATAGGTATATGGATAAAGGAGAATGATGGGGTATAGATTAAATTGTCCTTGACAGAGGACAAAGGATCGGCACAACATTGTGGGCCGAAGGGCCTGTTCTGTGCTGTATGTTCTATGTTCTATGTAATATACGGTGCACATTCAAGTGCACACTCATAGGCAAATCACACAAATAAGTAAGAGAGAGTGATAAATAATTTTAAATTTGTATTAGAGTCTATAATAAATTTAAGTCAGTGAGATTGGATAATTCTGTGGTCTGCGCCTTTGCCATCCTTATTTATGAGTTTCATGTCATCTGCAAGCATTGAAATTATGTTTTTTTACATACAAGTCTCTATCACTTGTACATCTATCTACAAGTCAGGAAGAGCACTGATTCTAATACTAACCCCTGAGAAACAACACTGAATACTCCCCCTCCACCAGTCTGAACAATGACCCTTCATCACTTCTCTCTACTTTCTGTCCCTGAGTCAGTGTCATATCCACGCTATGACTGTCACATTAATCCATGTGCTCCATTTTTCATAGAACATAGAACATAGAACATTACAACGCAGTACAGGCCCTTCGGCCCTCGATGTTGAGCCGACCTGTGAAACCATCTGACCTACACTATTCCATTTTCATCCATATGTCTATCTAATGACCACTTAAATCCCCTGAAAGTTGGCGAGTCCACTACTGTTGCAGGCAGGGCGTTCCACGCCCCTACTACTCTCTGAGTAAAGAAACTACCTCTGACATCTGTCCTATATCTATCACCCCTCAACTTAAAGCTATGTCCTCTCGAGTTTGTCATCACCATCCGGGGAAATAGACTCTCACTATCCACCCTATCTAACCCTCTGATTATCGTATATGTCTCTATTAAGTCACCTCTCCTCCTCCTTCTCTCCAACGAAAACAACCTCAAGTCCCACAGCCTTTCCTCGTAACACCTTCACTCCATACCAGGCAACATCCTAGTAAATCTCCTCTGCACCCTTTCCAAAGCTTCCACATCCTTCCTATAATGCGGTGACCAGAACTGTACGCAATACCCAGGTGCGGCCGCACCAGAGTTTTATACAGCTGCAGCATGACCTCGTGGCTCCGAAACTCGATCCCCCTACTAATAAAAGCTAAACCACTATATGCCTTCTTAACAGCCCTATTAACCTGGGTGGCAACTTTCAGGGATTTATGTACCTGGACACCAAGACCTCTCTGTTCATCTACACTACCAAGAATCTTCCCATTAGCCCAGTACTCTGCATTCCTGTTACTCCTTCCAAAGTGAATCACCTCACACTTTTCCGCATTAAACTCCATTTGCCATCTCTCAGCCCAGCTCCGCAGCCTATCTATGTCCCTCTGAAACCGACAACATCCTTCAGCACTATCCACAACTACACCGACCTTCGTGTCATCCGCAAATTTACTAACCCACCCGTCTACACTCTCATCCAGGTCATTTATAAAAATGACAAACAGCAGTGGCCCCAAAACTGATCCTTGCGGTCCACCACTATTAACTAAACTCCAGGATGAACATTTGCCATCAACCACCACCCTCTGTCTTCTTTCAGCTGGCCAATTTCTGATCCAAAGCTCTAAATCACCTTCAATCCCATACTTCCGTATTTTCTGCAATAGCCTACCGTGGGGAACTTTATCAAACGCCTTACTGAAATCCATATACACCACATCCACTGCTTTACCCTCATCCACCTGTCTGGTCACCTTCTCAAAAAACTCAATAAGGTTTGTGAGGCACGACCTACCCTTCACAAAACCGTCCTGACTATCGCTAATGAACTTATTCTTTTCAAGATGATTATAAATCCTATCTCTTATAACCTTTTCCAACATTTTACCCACAACCCAAGTAAGGCTCACAGGTCTATAATTACCAGGGCAGTCTCTACTCCCCTTCTTGAACAAGGGGACAACATTTGCTATCCTCCAGTCTTCCGGCACTATTCCTGTCGACAATGACGACGTAGAGATCAAGGACAAAAGCTCTGCAATCTCCTTCCTGGCTTCCCAGAGAATCCTAGGATAAATCCCATCTGGCCCAGGGGACTTATCTATTTTCACACTTTAAAAAATTGCTATTCCAATATTTTCATAACAAGTCTATGACATGTCATTTGATCACAGGCCTTTTGAAAGTCCGTAAACATAACATAAAACACACTATCCTCTTCAACACTCAGTTATGTTATCAACGAACTTGATCATGATTATCAGACGTGATTGGTCATTAACCTATCCGTGCTGTTTGTTATTTATTATACCATGTTTTTCCAAGAAAGATATATGTTTGTACAGGGTTATGGCCTCTAGAAATTTCCAACCACTGACATTAGACTGACTGGTCAGTAGTTGCAGGGTTCAGTTCATGTCTCCTTTTTTAAGCAGGTTGTAACATTTGCAACCCTCCAGTCCTCTGTCAGCACTCCCGGATCCAAGGATGATTGAAAGCTTCTGGCCAGTGCCTCTGCTATTTCCACCATTCCTTTTTTCAACAAACCTCATATATCCCAACTAGACATAGGAACACTTCCACACTATTGTGGTACAAAAATTGTTGGAGAAAAAGGTGTTAACTGAACCTGTTTGTTCATTGACTGTAATTAATGTCAGTCACTATGGACCCCAATTGTGTCACTGGAGGTTTTCCCTGTTCTATTAATAAGGGAGTCCTTTCAATGTGTTAACTCATAGTTTCAGTGGGAGCATTACCCACGGCACTAACAGGGATCCATGGCTGCAGAGAGAGACAGAGATTGGGTCGATCAGAATCTCGGAACAATTGATAAGAATATTGCAACAATGGGTCAGAATCTGAGGACAATAGATTGGAATATTACAACAATGGACAGCAGGACTTTCTCCTTTTGGTTTGGCCTGGTTACTGCTGATTATGTTTGGATGATATTAGAATTTCGGATCTATTATGCTCTGAAAATGATTGAAACGATTTACTATCCCATCCTCGCGATTATTGGTGTCCCTGGTAAGTCTCTGTATCCAACCATTAGATCTATAAACCACATTTCACTGATTTAGTTTTCTTGTCATGTAAATCTTTGGAAGACGTAAGCCACTGTGTTCAGTCTCTGTCACAAAGTCCACACTATATCCACTATCTGTATTCCCCTACCTATCCAATGTCTGAGGCTGAAAGAGACTGTTTGTAACCTCTGTTTTATATTTATACCTGAGATGAGTTCATCGCCATATTCCCCCCCACACCAACCCGACCTACTACCACCTCTGTAACATCACCCATCATCACCTCTGCCTCAGCCCATCTGCTGAATAAGCCCTCATCTGCGCCTTTGTTAAATCCACACTTGACTATTCCAATTCTATCCCGGTCACCCTCCCAGTTATAAACCTCTGCTGACTGTATCCTAACTCACACCAAATCCTGATCACCCATTACCCCGTACTCACTGATCTACATTGGCTCCCGGTCTGGCAGCACCTTAATTTTAATATTCTCATGGTCTCACCCTTCCAATTAGTCCCATTTCCCTTCCATTTCACATATTATTGAAAACATTATGCCGTCAAGTCTTTTCCCATTTCCCTTTTTGAAGTGAGTTGCTTTCACTCTATATCTTCCTCTGCTGTGATTTTCACTCTGTGGCAGCACTGGTGCCAATGCGATGAAACCTGGATAGAGAAAATGATGTGCACTGCACAGCCAGCCACTTCTCGTGTGTCCAGCATAGTGCCCCATGCTGGGAAGGGATCTAGCCTGGGTATACCATGCATGTGCTGTTAGTGTGAGGAAGCGTTTGAATTGACGTCAATCAGCTAATCCGACATATTTGATGTATATCTTTGACACTTTGTCTGTGCATGTCCACTGACTGCCTGTGTTAGTCACTCTCAGCTGAAAGTACATTCAGCAGCATGAAGAACCTCCTCTAGTGTTATTTCAAAGGACCAGACATCCAACTTACAGGTGAGGGGCTTTTGACTTACTTCTGCTATTGTAAAGTTAGTGGCGGTGCTGTGGATGGTTTTCTGGAGGTCGTGTTGGGAGCTGCTGCAAAGATTCAGTGAAAAAAGAGGATTTGTGACCCAACTCTGGACGAGGTATGGGGACTGTAGTTACAGTGCCTCTGGGTCTGTAACATGACCAACAAATGGAGCAGAGGCTGCAGAGAGGGGAAGCTCTGTAAAGCGGGAGGACAAAGGGGTTCTTCCCTACCCAGCCTGGGTTTTCCAAGAGCACTTTTCCCACCTACACCTAACCCAGGAGCAGTGTGTGAGGTGAATCAGATTCAATAAGGAGGTGGTCACAGAGCCGTGTCAACTCCTGTAACATGAACTGGAGCCTCACACATGGATGAGGACGGAGCTGTCAATGGTTGATATGGTCCGACTTTCATTGAACTTCTATGTAACTTTGAAAATTGATAATCAAACAAACTTAAAAGCTTTGTATCTGAATGCAGGAATCATTCGGAATAAAATAAATGAGTTAACAGCACAAATGAAGACGAATGGGTATGATTTATTGGCGATGACTGATACGTGGTTGCAGGGAATTCAGGTTTGGGAATTGAATATCCAAGGGTACTTAGTATTTTGGAAGGATAGACAGGAAGGAAAAGGAAGAGGTGTAGCATTGTTAGTAGAGAAAAATATCAGTACTATGGTGAGAAATGATATAGGCACTGGAGATTAAGACATAGATTCAGTGTGCATAGAAATAAGTAATAGAAAGGGGAAGAAGTCCCTGGTGGGAGTAATCTATAGTTCCCCAAACAGTAGTCCCGCAGTGGGGAACAGTATAAACCAAGAAATACTGAGAGAACTTGTGAGAAAGGTACGGCAAGGGTGATTTTAATATGTATATAGACTGGATTAGTCAAATTGTCAAAGGTAGCTCCGAGGGAGAGTTCATTGAATGCATTAGAGATTGTGTTTTGGAGCAGTATGTTGTGGAACCAACTAGGGAGCAGGCTATTCTAGATTTGGCATTGTGAAATGAGGTGGGATTAACTAATGATCTCATAGTTAAGGATCCTCTACGGAACAGTGATCATAGCTTGCTGGAATTTCAAATCCATTTTGAGGGCGAGAAACTGGAGTCCCGCTCCAGCGTTCTGGAGTCAAACAAAGGTAATTACATAGACATGAGGACTGATTTGGCCCTCGTGGACTGGGCAGGAAGACTAAAAGGGAGGAAAGTTGATGGGCAGTGGCAGATATTTCAGGAGAAATTCAATTCCTCCCAACTAAAATGTATTCCAAAGAGGAAGAAAGATTCGAAGAGGGGGAATGACATCCATGGCTAAGCAAGGAAGTTAAGGATAACATAAAGACAAAGACTAAGGCTTACCATATTGCAAAGGCCACTGGCAGGCTGGAGGATTGGGAAATATTTAAAGATCAACAAAGGGTTACTAAAAAATAAATAAAAAGTGAAAAAGTACATTATGAAAGAAAATTAGCACAAAATATAAACGCGGATAGCAAAAGCTTCTTTAAGTATATGAAAGGTAAGAGAGTAGCTAAAGTGAATATTGGTCCCTTGGAGGATGAGACTGGGATGTTGATAGAGGGGGACACAGAAATGGCGGAGACACTAAATCAGTATTTTGCCTCAGTTTTCACGGTGGAGGACACCAGTACCATCTCTATAGTAACTGGTAATGTAGAAGTTACAGAAAGAGAGGAATTTAGAACAATCATAATATGGGGAGGCGTTGGTGTAGTGGTATTGTCACTGGACTAATAAACCAGGGACCCAGGGTATTGTTCTGGGGACATGGGTTCGAATCCCACCACAGCAGAAGGTGGACTTTGAATTCTATTAATAAATCTGGAATTAAAAGCTAGTCTGGTGATGGCCATGAAACCATTGTCGATTGTTGTAAAAACCCATCTGGTTCACTAATGTCCTTAACGGAAGGAAATCTGCTGTCCATACCCTGACTCCATACCCACAGCAATATGATTGACTCTTACATGCCCTCTGACGTGGCCTAGCAAGCCACTCAGTTGTAACTAACTACTACGGAGTCAATAAAAAGGAATGAAACTGCACAGACCACCCAGCATTGACCGGGAACGACCACGGCAAACCCAGCCCTGTCCACCCTGCGAAGTCCTCCTGACTAACATCTGGGGGCTTGTTGGGAGCCCAGCCGAAGTTGGGAGAGCTCTCCCACAGACTATTCAAGCAACAGCCTGAAAAAGCCATACTCACGGGCAATGTCTCAGACACTGCCATCATCATCCCTGGGTATGTCCTGTCCCACCGGCAGGACAGACCCAGCAGAGGTACAGTGGCATACAGAAGGGACGGATTTGCCCTCAACAACGACCCTGGACCCCACGAAGTCTCATGGCATCAGATCAAACATGGACAAGGAAACCTCCTGCTGATTACCACCTACCGCCCTCGCTCAGCTGATGAGTCAGTATTCCTCAATGTTGAACAGCACTTGGAGGAAGCACTGAGGGTGGCGAGGGCACAAAATGTATTCTGGGTGGGGGACTTCAATGTCCATCACCAAGAGTGGCTCAGTAGCACCACTAGTGACCTCGTCCTCACCAATCCGCCTGCCGCAGATGCATCTGTCCATGACAGTGTTGGTAGGAGTGACCACTGCACAGACCTTGTGGAGATAAAGTCCCAACTTCCCATTTGGTATTCCCTCCATCGTGTTGTGTGGCACTATCACCGTGCGAAATGGGACAGATTTCGAACAGATCTAGCAATGCAAAACTGGACATCCATGAGGCGTCGTGTGCCATCAGCAGCAGCAGAATTGTACTCAACCACAATCTGTAACCTCATGGCCCGGCATATTCCCCATTCTACCATTACCATCAAACTAGGAGACAAACCCTGGTTCAATGAAGCGTGCAGGAGGGCATGCTAGGAGCAGCACCAGGCATACCTCAAAATGAGGTGTCAACCTGATGAAGCTACGACCCAGGACTATCTGCGTGTAAAACTGCGTAAGCTAAGTGAACAGAGCTAAGCGAACCCAGAAGCAATGGATCAGGCCTAAGCTCTGCAGTCCTGCCACATCCAGCCCTGAATGGTGGTGGGCAATTATCCAACTACCTGGAGGAAGTGGCTCCACAAATATCGCCATCCTCAATGATGAGGGAGCCCAGCACATCACTGTGAAAGCTAAGGCTGAAGCATTTGCAACAATCTTCAGCCAGAAGGGCCGAGTTGAGGCTGATTTCGGCCTCCTCCTGAAGTCCCCAGCATCACAGATGACAGACTTCAGCTAATTTGATTCATTCCACGTGATATCAAGAAAAGACTGAAGGCATTGGATACTGAAAAAGCTATTGTGCCCTGACAATATTCTGGCAGTAGTACTGAAGACCTGTGCCCAGAACTTGCTGCACCCCTAGCCAAGTTGTTCCAGTACAGCTAAAACACTGGCATCTACCCTGCAATGTGGAAATTTGCCCAGGTATGTCCTGTGCACAAAAAGCAGGACAAATCCAACTCGGCCAATTACCGCCCCATCAGCCTCCTCTCAATCATCAGTACAGTGATGGAAGGTGACTTCAACAGTGCCATCAAACGACACTTGCTCAGCAAGAACCTGTTCAGTGATGCTCAGTTTAGGTTCCACCAGGGCCATTCAGCTCCTGACCTCATTAAAGCCTTTGTTCAAACATGAACAAAAGAGCTGAACTCAAGAGGTGAGGTGAGAGTGACTGCCCTTGACATCAAGGCAGCATTTGACCGAGTATAGCATCAAGGAGCCCCAGCAAAACTGAGGTCAATGGGAATCAGGGGAAAGCCCTCCGCTGGCTGGATTCAAAACTAGAGCAATGGAAGATGGTTGTGATTGATGGAGGTCAATCTTCTGATCTCCAGGACATCACTGTAGGAGTTCCTCAGGGTAGTGTCCTCGGCCCAACCATCTTCAGCTGATTCATCAATGACCTTCCATCAATCATAAGGTCAGAAGTGGGGATGTTCGCTGATGATTGAACAATGTTCAGCACCCTTCGTGACTTCTCAGATACTGAAAAGCAGTCTGTGTAGAAATGCACCAAGACATGGACAATATCCAGGCGTGAGCTAAGTGTCAAATAACATTCGTGCCATACAAGTGCCAGATAATGAGCGATTCCAACAAGAGATAATCGAACCATCTCCCTTTGACTTTCACTGGCATTACCATCGCTGAATCCCCCACTATCAACATCCTGAGGGCTACCATTGGCCAGAAACTGAACTGGAGTAGCCATAGAATTACCGTGGCTACGCTAGGAATCCTGAGGCGAGTAACTCACCTCCTGACTCCCCAAAGCCTGTCCACTATCTACAAGGCACAAGTCAGGAGTGTGATGGAATACTCTCCACTTGCCTGGATGGGTGCAGCTCCAACAACACTCAGCAGCTCAACACCATCCAGAGCAAAGCAGCCTACTTGATTGCCCCCCCCCCCATCCACCAACATTCACTCCCTCCACAACCGATGCACAGTAGCAGCAGTGTGTACCATCTACAAGATGCACTGCAGCAATGCACCAAGGCTCCTTAGACAGCACCTTCCAAACCCAAAGCCTCCACCAACTAGAAGGATAAGGGTATAAAATGATTGGGAACACCACCACCTGAAAGTTCCCCTCCAAGTCACACACCATCCTGACTTGGAACTATATCGCTGTTCCTTTACTATCGCTGGGTAAAAGTCCTGGAACTCCCTCCCTAACAGCACTGTGGGTATACCTAACCCAAGTGGACTGCAGCGTTTCAAGAAGGCAGCTCACCACCACCATCTCAAGGGCAATTCGGGATGGGCAATAAATGCTGGCCTAGCCAGCGACGCCCGCATCCCATGAATGAATAAAAAAAAGTCACGAGGGAAAAGGTACTGAACAAACTATTGTGATTGAAGGCAGACAAATCCCCAGGGCCTGATGGCCTACATCTTAGGGTCTGAAAGGAAATAGCAGCGGAGACAGTGGATCCATTGGTTATAATATTCCAAGATTCCCTGCATGCGGGAAAGGTTCCAGTGGATTGGAAAAATGCCTGTATAACGCCCTTATCAAAAAAGTGAGGGAGGCTTAATGTAGGAAACAGTAGACCAATTAGTTTAACATCTATCGTTGGGAAAGTGTCACAATCCATTATTAAGTAAGTAATAACACGACATTAAGAAAGTCAAAAGCAACCCATCAGAGTCAGATTTTCTGAAGGGTAAATCGTGTTTGACGAATTTGCGAGAGTGCTTCGAAGCTGTGACAAGAAATGTGGAAAATGGGGATCCTGTAGATGTAGTATATCTAGACTTCCAGAAGGCATTTGTAAGGTGCCACACAAAAGGTTAATACACAAGGTAAGATCACATGGTGTTAGGGGCAATTTATTAGCTTGGGTAGCTGATTGGCCAACCAACAGAAAACAGAGAGTCGGGATCAATGAGTTTTTTTCTGGTTGGCAAGATGTAATTCGTGGGGTGCCTCAGGGTTTGGCCCTTGGGCCCCAACTATTTACAATCTATCTCAATGACGGATGCAGGGATAGAAGGTACTATTGCCAAATTTGCAGGTGACACTAAAATAGATTGATTAGTAAGTTGCAATAAATACATAAGAAATTTACAAATTGATATGGATAGGTTTGGGGAATGGGACAAAATTTGGCAGATGGAGTTTAACGTGGTTAAGTGTGATGTTATCCATTTTGGTCAGAAAAATAGAAAGGTAAATTATTATCTAAATAGAGAGAAACTTCAGAGTACTTCGGTGCAGAGAGATCTGGGTGGCCTCGTGCATGAATCACAGAAAACTAGTTTGCAGATACAGCAGGTGATAAGGAAAGCAAATTGAATTTTGGCATTTATTGCTAAAGGAATAGAATATAAAAGTAGGGAAGTGTTGCTGCAACTGTACAAGGTATTAATGAGACCGCACCTGGAGTATTGCGTACAGTTTTGGTCTGCTCACTTGAGGATGGATGTAGTTGCATCGGAGACAGTTCACAGGAGGGTCACGAGATTGAATCCAGGGATGAGGGGTTTGTCTTATGAAGAGAGATTAAGCAGTTTATGCCTTTACTCTCTGGAGTTTAGAAGAATGAGACGAGATCTAATGGGGTATATAAGATCATTAAAGGATTGATAAAGTAGACGTAGAGAAGATGTTTCCTCTCGTGGGGCAATCTAGAACGAGAGGTCATAGTATTAGGATAAAGGGGGTGCAGATATAAAACAGAGATGAAGAGAAATTTCTTCCCTCAAAGAGTCGTGAGTCTGTGGAATTCACTACGCCATAGTGCGGTGGATGCCGGGACATTGAGTACATTTAAGGAGGAGATAGACAGATTTTTATTAGAAATGGGTTGAAGCGTTATGGAGAACGGGCAGAAAAGTGGAGTAGAGGCCGAGATGAGATCAGCAATGATCATATTGAATGGCAGAACAGGTTCGCGGGGCTGAACTGCCTACTCCTGCTCCTAGTTCTTATGTTCTTATCTGGATTGATCCAGGCAAGAGCGGCTGAAGGATCCATTATCTCTCTCTATGTTGTCTATTGATGTATCTGCTGTGTGACGGAGACCACCGATGTTGGGTGAGGTGAATTATACCGTCTGCTACCTCAGCAGGGAGAAGCAGGATGAGAGGTCTCGTGGCTTTGTCAGGATAGCAGAATACCTGATGGCGTAGGTATCTCTGCGGGGCCCCCATGTCAATGGGGAGAGGCACAGGAACTGAAACAACTCTCACTCCATTGATGTACAGTTGGTGTGTGAGCATGCCCAGTACATCATGTTGGTTAATGTCCACTATCCTGGCAGCAGCCACCATACCTTCATTCTGAAGCAGTCAGCCATTCCCAACACGTCAGGCCTCCATGCAGAACCAGAATGTGGCTCATGACCTCTAAACTCTAGACACCTCTTCCCACACACAAAACCACCAGGTGAAGCAATGGTTCCGATGTCTGAACCGCTCGGGGGGAGTCCTCCAGTACACACTGGATCAGGTGTTCAAGTTCATGGTGTTCTGCTGCACCCTTCATAATCCTCACCATCATGAGGACACAGGCATTGGCACCAGGAATCCGGAGGCCAACTCAGGAGGAGGAGGAGGCAGGGAGTATATTTCGTGGATGCCTTCGACCCGGACAGGCTGTTGGAGAGTCCCTGCTAAGATTCCAGTTCGCATCGGACAACCCCCCTTTCCCATCTTGGATCCCCCATTCTCCACCATTACACCCATCTGAGACGCCCCATCACAGTGTCTCCTTTATCACCATCCTGCAACAAACACCACCAACAAAAACATTTTCATTAACATCTTTATCCAACAACACATCCAATTGTACCAACAAAACTGAACTATTCACCCTTGTGTATCCCCTTAGTGCCAGTCTTGTGGATTTCCTCAACTTGCCTAGTTCTCCTACATAGTGTTTCCCCAGTGGCTGCAGCATGGCTGAGTTTCACTGGCGGTGACCGCAGATGGCCTTGCAGGACGTCCTCGTGCAGCTCTGTGACTTGAGGGCTTGGATTCGGATTGCAACACCTCGACATGGGCAGCAGCTCCAGCAATGTTCACATCTGAGTCCTGTGTATTATAACTCGTCTGTGACCTCGTCCTCCGGTGAGCTGACACATGAACTATCCTTTCCCCCTGGCCTGGCTGCAGCTCACTCGTGCTCGGTGACTCACCACATGCAGATTCCGACTCTATATCAGCCTCCAAGTTACACGCACTGTAAGTATTTGATCTGGTGACTGTGAGGGTCAGACCAAGTGATGGGTCTTCACCATCAGTGCTGTGCTGCTGCTCTCTTTCTATCTCATGGAGCTGCTGTGACTGGGAAGCTGGTATTATTGGGTTATCATTGGAAAGTATAACATCAGAAGGGGAGGGTTGGGGTGAGGGATTGGGGGTGGTGGAAAGCAGGAGGTCCATGATCCCACCATCTGCAGCTTGTACATCATCATTTCTGACGTTTACCAGTTCTGATGAAGGGTCACAGATCTGAAACATTAACTCTGTTTCTCTCTGCGCCGATGCTGCCAGACCCACTGAGTATTTCCAGCACTTTCTGTTCTCTTCCCTGAGCTCTGGAATTCTCTTCCTAAACCTTAAATCCAGTAAGTTGCACAGAGTCCAGTTTTAGGGAGTACTACTTGTACAGAGTACTAAATACAATAAAGTTAGTTAACTGTTGCATTTAGCATTTCACTTAATTTTATTCTGAACTTCTAGTTTCTTTGTAACAGCTGGACAGTTCATTGATTCTCATGGAATAAGAGGGTCAGTGTCAGCTTGGATAAAAAAATAAACTGGCTTAATGAGAGAAAACGGTGAGTTGTGGAAAACAGTTGCTTTTTTCAGACTGGAGGAAGGCAGACAGTGGTGTTTCCCCAAGGGGCAGTGCTTGGACCACTGATATTTTTCTGATATATATAAATAATTTGGATATTGGAACACAGAACACTCAGATCGAGGGAGCTTCTACTCATATCCACCATTCCCAGTCCCTGCTTTAGAGCCATAGACTCAACAGCGGTAAGGAGCCTCTGTGTGGTTGTGGTGGTGACATCTCTCTCACTGTCAGTGACTGTGGTTAGTCTTGTTCTTAGACTGGTCTGCAGTTTAGGCCCAGGTTAGTACATACCCTGGTAATTTCCAGTTATCTTGTCGTCCTTGTATGGAGGAGATTGAGCAGAGACTGTAAGGCTCACAAATATGTTGTCTGAAGAAGAACCGGGATATCTGACTTTGTGCTTGGAGACAGCAGCCACTACTGCCCACTGTTGACGGATTGTGTCTGAAACTGTCGGATTTTATCTCAACACAGGGCGTGGTCAGCTTCAGGGGAGGCAGAGCTTTAACTCGGGTCTAATTCACTCATCGCCCCTCCTCACATCTTCTAACTCCTCCCCTAGTCTGGGAGTTTCTGCCTGTAACTCAGTGTTTTGGGCCAGTATTTGTTATAATTTTCTCTGTGGATAATATACTCCATCATGTGGCTCCTGATCCAACAGTAACTGATTGTACAGGATGCCAATGTTCTCCTACCAACCTTCATTTTCCTTCTGTAAATTGTCCATCTCATCCTTCAATTCTTTGTGTCTTTTATTTAACCGTCAGGTGCAGAGATGTGCCCCATTAACCAACTTATCTCAAACCTTTTTTATCTTAAATTTGTATTTCTGGACATCCTCAGATATTCTATTGAGAATTAAATCGTAATCCCCATCATACTGCTCGATAATCCTTAGGATGTCCGTCTCCCCAGGTGTGCCTGTTTTTTTTTCTCTGCCAGGTTATCAATTGACTATTTCCTGTGATATGCTAATGACATTGTATTTCTGGTTTTACTTATTCAAACTCTCTTAAAGCTCCCCCACCGCCCGCACCTCCCCACCCCACCACCCCCTCCCCCCCCCCCCCCGCTCTTAGTGATGAGCACACCGTGTTCTGGTGTAAGCTTTCTATCTATCTCGAGATGCCCAAACCAGTCCCAATGACGAGCACACGTGTTTCACTGCACATTCTCTCTCTCTGTGACAACTCCCTGCCCAGTCTCTGCAATAACCCCACGTTTTTGACCTATTCTAATCTTTCTCTGTCTCCAAATCTCCTACCCATTCGAGCAATGATCACTCAACTGAGTTTGTCATTTCAACTCTGGACGAGGTTTGGGGCCTGTAGTTACAGTGTCTC
The DNA here is from genome assembly GCF_036365525.1 of Heterodontus francisci. Taxonomy (NCBI): domain Eukaryota; kingdom Metazoa; phylum Chordata; class Chondrichthyes; order Heterodontiformes; family Heterodontidae; genus Heterodontus; species Heterodontus francisci. The sequence goes on from NW_027140783.1 coordinate 1,388,541, forward strand.
TGGGTCTGTAACATGAACAACAAATGGAGCAGAGGCTGCAGTGAGGGGATGCTCTATAAAGAGGGAGGAGGAAAGGGATCTGCCCTACCCACCCAGGGTTTTCCAAGAGCACTATTCCTACCTAAACCTAACCCAGAAGCAATGTGTGAGGTGACTCTGATTCAATAAGGATCTGGTCACAGAGCTGTGTCACCTCCTGTAACACGACCTGGAGCCTCACACCAGGGTGAGGACGTAGCTGTTAGTGGCCGTTAAGGTCACAGTTTCATTGAACTTCTATGTATCTGGATCTTCCCAGGCAGGAGCAGGAGACATATCCAACATAGAGTGGTAGAAATTGATGGAGTCATGGAGTCATGTACGACACAGAAGGAGGACATTTTCCCCCTCTGTGCCAGCTCTGTGTGGAAGATTTCAGGCAGTCCCAATCCCCCGCTCAATCCCCGTATCCCTGCAAGTTCACTTCCTTCAGGTGTCCATCCAGTTTTCTTTTAAAATCATTGATTGTCTCGGCTTCCACCACCCTCATGGGCAGTGAGTTCCAGCTCATTACCATCCACTGTGTAAAATATTTCTTCCTCATATCCACCTGCATCTCTTATCCAAAACCTTCCATCTGTGTCCCCTAGTCCGTGTTTCATCAGATAATGAGAAGACTTTTTCCTTGTCTACCTTACCTAAGCCTATCATAATCTTGTACACGTTTATCATACCTCTCTCAATCTCCTTTACTCCAGGGAGAACAACTCCATCTTCTCCAATCTAACCTTGTAACTAACCAACCCGCTCCACCACACCCCCCCCCCACCCCCCCCCCCCGCTCCAATCCCTGGAACCATTCTGGTAAATCTCCTCTGCACCCCCTCAAGGACTTTACATTCTTCCTAAAGTGTGCTGACCAGAACTGGACACAGTTCTCTAGTTGGGGCCTAACCAAAGCTTTATACAGTTTCAGTATAACTTCCCTGCTTTTGTATCTTTGCCTCTAATTATGAAGCCCAAGATCTGATTGGCTTTGCTTAACACTCTCCATATATGTTCTTCCACCTTCAAAGATCAATGCATATAGAGCCCCAGGTCCCTCAGTTCCTGCACAATCTTTAGAACTGTCCCATTAAGTCTCTATTGCTTTCCTATTCCATCTGACAAAATACATCACCTCACACTCCTCTGTATTAAATTCCACCTGCCACTTCTCTGGCCATTCTGCGAGCCTATCTATATCCTGTTGTAGGCATTTTGCATCATCCTCACTGTTTACCACTCCTCCAAGCATGGTATCATCGGAAAATTTTGAAATTCTAATCTGAATTCCAAGATCCATCTCATTTATATATATATAGCAAAAAAAAAAATCAGTTTGTCCTAGAACTGACCCTTGGAAAACATCACTGTCTACCGTCCTCCAGTGTGAAAAACAACCGTTTACCACAACTCTGCCCGAACTATCTCTTCTTTGAATGTGGCCCATTGTTCAGCTCCGGTTTTCCTGCCAAACGTTGACTCTAATTTATTCGCCCCAGCTCAATTTTTACACCGGATGACTTGTTGAAGTTGACTTTCTCATAGTTAATTATTCTTACTCTGGATTGCTCTTTGTCCTTTCCCATAATCAACAAAAACCTTATGATACAATGATCACTGTCCCCTAAATGTTCTCCTACTGATACTTAATCCACTTGGGTCCAGCTCATTCTCGAGAACCAGGTCTAGCAGTGCCTCCTTTCACGTTGGACTAGCAACATATTGTTGTAGAAATGTTTCCTGCACACACTGTAGTAACTCCTGCCTCCCTCTGTCAGTTAAATTGCTACTATCCCAGTCCATATTAGGATAATGAATGTTCCCCCATTGTAACTACTCTATAATTCTTGCATCTTTCAGTAATTTTCTTGCAGATTTGTTCCTCCACATCCTTCCCATTAGCCGATGGCCTATAGACAACACCGAGCAATGTAAATGAACCTTTTTTAGTTCTTCAGCTCTATCCAAATAGATTCTGTCCGTCACCCACCGACGCACCCACCCAGCCCCACTCCCACCTCCCCACACACGTCCCCGGGACTTTCACTCTCTCCAGCACTATGTCAACTTTATTACTTCCTCCCTTACTCAGACCCCAAATAATAACTTTCTAAACCCTACTATAGTGTTATCCATCTCTCCCAGTATTCTGTGCACTTTAGAATTCCTCTCTGATGTTTACTCCTGGTTCCCACACACATGCCAATTTAGTGTAAACCCTCTCCAATAGCACTAACAAAGCACCCTGCAAGGAAATTAGTTCCAGCTCTGTTCAGGTGCAACCGTCCGGCCGGTACAGATCCCACATTCTCCAGAACTGGTCCCAGTGTCCCAGCAATGCAAACCTCACCGCTTCTGCAGCATCCTCCCAGCCACACATCCATCTGTACTATCCTCCTATTTCTATACTCACTCGCACGGGGTACTGGCAGTAATCCGGAGATTACTACTTTGAGATGGCTAACTTGGCCATGACACCAGGGAGGAAACACACCATCTTGGATGCATGTCTGCGGCCTCAGAAACGCTCGTCTGTTCCCGTGACTATCGAATCTCCTGTCACTGTCAACATTCTAGTCTTCACTGTATCCCCTCCCACCCCCAGTACAGCTGAGACAGCTCGGGTACCATGGCCTTGTCTCTGGCTGCAGTCCCCAGATGCAACATCACTTTCCTCAGTATTGAATACTGGTTGGAGAGTGAGATGCACTCTGGGGTCTCCTGTTCTACCTGCCTGATTCTTCGTGACTGTAATTCTTCTTCCCTTAATCTGTGGTGTGACCACATCTATAACGTGCTCTTCACAAATTACTCAACCTCACGTATACACCACAGAGGCATCCATGGTCCCACCATCTGCAGCTTGTACATCATCCCAGACAGCAGGATGAAGAGGAGGTGGGAGTTAAGAAGGGGCATAAGGCAGGAACATAACGTCATCCTGAATGCTGTCGGTGATGCCGGATGCTATGGGCTCTGTCACAGCCGTTCCCATGAGGTGGAGAATGAACTCCTCCCTCAGGCTCAGGGGATGAAGGTAAGCCTGGATCCCGACAGTTCACTGCTGCTCCCTGTCCTGTAAGAGAGAGAGCAGAATGTCAGTGATTGTGTTGCACTGTGTTTGGGAGATATGCCTGCAACAGCTGAATAGCTGGTGGTATGTGAAGGCAGTGAAAGGTGGATGTGAGGCTGGTATCAGTGGAAGGTATGTAAAGGTGATGTGGAGTATGTGAATGTTAGGTGTGATTCCTGAGTGTTACGGACTGCTGATGGGTGAGTGATGGGGGTGTGGTACATTGAGCAGTGTGAGAGGTTGGTGACGTTGGGGTTAGGAGATGCCATGTGGAAATGAATTCACTGACATTGATCACCCGTGTGAGCTCATTCTACTTCTTCTGGCTCTGCTGCCAGGTCCTGGGGCCAAGCTTCCTGCATTGACCTCCCTGGCCACCTGCTCCCATTCCCTTCGGAGTGCGTTTCTTGAGGGTCTACATCCCACCCCACTGATACATGGCCTCTCTTCTCCTGTCACCCTCCATGACTAAGGCCTCCAGCACTACATCCGTGAATCACAGAGCCCTCTCTCTGTGCTCGTATTCAACCTACCTTTTCTCCAATTGCAGCATTCACAGTCAGCAGCAGCAGCCTCCTGTGATTCAGTGCAGCTTCCCTTTAAGAGGGACAGACTGCCTATAAGGGCTGAATCCTGGCTGAAACACATGCTAGACTCAGACACAGTTAAGTCTCCTGTTAAGCGTGCAGACAGACAGCAGCGCGGGTCACCCTGGGCGGCCCCTAAAATTTACGGAAATTAAATGAGGAGGCCCCAGAAATTTTGTGTCACCTGCCTCAACTGGCAGATCATGACCCCACTGCTCAAAAAGCGATGCAAACCCGGTTTGCTCTCTCTTTCTATTTTCCTTTCCCTCTTTCCCCCTTTCTCACTCTCTCTCCCTTCACTCCATGTCTCTTGCTCATAGAATTAGAGACAGGTGCAGCACTGAAGGAGGCTATTCGGCCCTTTGTGTTAGTGCTGTTTCTTTGAAAGAGCTGTCTAATTATTACCACTCTCCTCCTTTACCCCCAGACTATTTTTTTCGCCTTTTCCAGTTTTTTTTATTATAATTCCCTTTTGAAAGATATTATTGAATCTGCTTCCATCATGTTTTCGGGCAGTGAATTTCTGATCCCAACAACTCGCTGAGAAGGAAAATTCTCCTCATTTCACCTTTGGTTCTTTGTCAATTACCTTCAATCTGTGTCTTCTTGATACTGAACTTTCTGACACTGGAAACAGTTTCACATTAATTACCCTATCAAAACTCATCATGATTTTGAATTCGATATTAAATATCCTCTTACCATTCACTGCTCTAAAGAGAACAAACCCAGCTTTTCCAATCTCTCCATGTAACTGAATTCCCAGATCCCTGGTACAATATGTTTCAAATTCTGCTATTCCATGTGTCATGCACTGGGATATGCTGTAGTGTTTTATATAGATTTAGCATAACTTCCCAGTTTTGTTTTCTATGCCTCTATTTATAAAGCCCAGGATCTCATATGCTTTATTAACTGTTGTGCTAACCTGTCCTGTGACCTTCAACGATTTACACATAAACTCCCCAGGTCTCTCTGTTCTTGCACTCCCTTTACAGTTGTAACATGTAGCTTGTGTTGTCTCTCCACATACATCCTTCTAAAAGGTATTACCTCACATCTCTGCTGTGACAATTCAAATTTCAGAAGATTGAAGACATTGTTTTCAGTCCCTGCTCCAAACTTAATTCCCTAGCTACCGACACCATACCTCTCCCTGGCAATTGTGTGAGACTAAACAAGACTGTTCACACCTTGGTGTCATATTTGACCCCGAGATGAACTTCTGACCACATCTACACACCTTCACTAAAACCACCTATCTGCACCTAGAAAATCATAGAAAAATCATAGAATGTTTACAACACAGAAAGAGGCCACTTGCCCCTTTGTGTCTCTGCTATCCAAAAAACGACCTTCCCAGCCGAATCCCACCTTCCAGCATTTGGTCCCGAGCTCTGCAGATTAAGTCACTTGAGGTGCAGCAAAGCACGTTTAAAATCAGATGAGGTTTTCAGCCTCTTCTACCCTTTCAGAAACTGAGTTCCAGACCCCCACCCCACCACACTCTGGGTGATTTTTTTCCTCATCTCCCCTCTAATTTTTCGACCAATCATTTAAATCCATGCCCTCTTGTCACTGATCTCTCTGCTCAGGTGAATAGACCCTTCACCACCACTCTATCCAGGGCCCTCAACGTTTTGTACGTTTCAATCAGATTTCCCCTCAGCCTTCTCTGCTCCAAGGCGAACAACCCCAGCCTATCCAATCATTCCTCAAAGTTGCATTTTCCCAGTCCCGGCAACATGTTTGTAAATCTCCTCTGTCCCCTCTCCAGTGCAATTACATCCTTTCTGTAATGAGGTGACCAGAACTGCACACATTACTCAAGTTGTGGCCTAACCAATGATTTATGTAGTTCCAGCATAACCTCCCTGCTCTTACATTCAATACCTCGGCTAATAAGGGAAAGGATTCCATATGACCTCTTAACCACCTTATCGAGCTGTCCTGCTACATTCAGCTATCTGTGGGCATTCACTCTAAGGTCTGTCACTTCCTCTACACTTCTCAATATTCTCGTGCATTCCTTTGCCTTATTTGACCTCCCCAAATGCATCATATCGCACTCATCCAGCCTGAATTCAATTTGCCACTTCTCTGCCCATCTGACCAGTCCATCAATATCTTCCTGCAGTGTACAGCTATCCTCCTTGCGATCTACCACACGGTCAATCTTTGTATCGTCTGCAAACATCTTGATTATGCCCTACCTTTACTTCCAAATCGTTAATGTATGCGACATAAAACAGGGGTCCCAGTACTGAGCTGTGTGGAAATTGCTTTTTTTTATTCATTCATGGGATTTGGGCGTCACTGTCTGGGCCTGTATTTATTGCACATCCCTCATTGCCCTTGAACTGAGTGGCTTGTGAGGCTATTTAATAGTCCATCACATTGTTGTGGGTCTGGAGTCACATGTGGCCAGACCAGGTAAGGACAGTAGATCTCCTTCCCTAAAGTGCATTAGTGAATCAGATGGGCTTTTCAAACAATCGACAATGGTTTCATGGTCACCATTAGAGTCGCTGTTTAATTCCAGAACTATTAATTGTTTTCAAATTTCATTATGTGTCATGGTGGGATTCGAATCCACGTCCCCAGAGTGTTTACCTGGGTTTGCTGGATTTACAAGTGCAGTGACATTGCCACTACACCACTGCCTCCACTAAATGCTGCTGGAAACATCCCTCCAGTCGCTAAACCGCCTGTCAACAATTACTCTTTCTTTCCTCTCACTGAGTTAATTTTGCATCCACCTTGCTGCATTTACCTGCATCTCCTGGGATTTTATTTTTAACAAGTCTGCTATGTGCGCCCTTGCCAAAAGCTTTGCTAAAATCCAAGTAGACCGCATCAACTACATTAACCTCATCTATCGTCCTTGTTACTTCATCAAATAATCATGCAAGTTAGTCAGACACAATCTTGCCTTAACACATCTATGGTGATTATCCCTGATTAACCTGTGCCTTTCTAAGTGACAGTTTACCCTGTCTCTCAGAATATATTACAATAATTTTCCCACTCTGAGGTTAGACTGACTGGCCTGTAGTTATTCGGTCTATCCTTCGCTCCCTTTTTTAACAGTGGTTCAATGTTAGCAGTTCTCCAATCCTCCATCACCACACCTGTATCCAGTGAGAACTGGAAAATCATGGACATACCTTTGGCTATTTCTTCTGTTGCTTCTTTTAACAACCTGGGGTACATTTCATCACGCCATGGTGATGTATCAACTTTCAATGAGGCTAATTCCATTAGTAATTCCTCTCTGCCTATGTTTATCACATCCAATAATTCACACACCTCCTCATTAACTACAATATCTGCACCGTTCCCCTCTTTTGTGAAGACAGTCACAAAGTATTCATTAAGAACCATATCAGGAACTACTGTCCCTACACAGAGGTTACCTTTTCGGTCATTAATGGGCTCTGCTCTCTCCTTAGTTGTCCTCTTCGCCTTAATGTATTGAAAGAAAAAACATACATGGGTTCATCTTGATTTTGCTTGCCAATATTTTTTTATGATTTCTCCTTGCTTTCGTAAATTCCTTTTTGATATCAGCCTCCACTTTCTATACTCCTCTTGGTTTTCTGTTGTATTGAGTTATCGGTGTGGGACATAAACTTGCCATTCCTGCTGTATCTTACCCTGTAGGCTCCTTGTCATCCATGGAGCTGGGGAATGAGACTGACTTGATTTATCTACAAAGCGCTGGAACGGACTCGATGAGTTGAAATGTCCCATTCTGCGCCAGAATTGACTAAGGCTCTATGACTCTATGACATGGGTATTCTATGACAACAGCTTTCCTATACTGGGAAAGTTTATAATGGACTGAACAGTATCACCCTGTTGAACCCCGTGATGTAAGTAAAATGTTTGATGCCCCAGAACATGGTTAACAAATGTCCTTCACAAACATAGTAAATCAGTTCAGCCCCATTCACAATTCTGGAGTAATTCACAATGGGGAGTAATTTCTCCTGGTTTTCTCGGCATTGGACAGCAACCAGGCAGTCACTGTGTCCCCACATCCATGTGGAAAGTCTTGTCGGGGTTCGGTGAGGTAAGACACGTTGCCTGGGCGACAGATTTCTTTAGTTGTTACTGTTTCTGTGTTCTCTTCAGTCCAAATGGGATAAACCTGGTCATCATCACCATTCGGTGGTTCATAAAGAGGAGTCACAGTCTCAGCAAATCGAGGGATGAGGGTCCGCTGATACCACAACAGCCTGAGGATAGGACACAGGGCAGTCTTTGAGGTGGACAGGGGTAGACACTGGATGAGGCTCCACTGATACCCACCAGCCTGAGCAGAGGACACAGAGCAGGCTTTGAGGTGGACAGGGGTGGACACTGGATGAGGGTCCACTGATACCCACCAGCATGAGGATAGGACACAGTGCAGTCTTTGAAGGGGACAGGGGTAGACAATGGATGAGGGTCCGCTGATACCCCACCAGCCTGAGCAGAGGACACAGAGCAGGCTTTGAGGTGGACAGGGGTGGACACTGGATGAGGGTCCACTGATATCCACCAGCATGAGGATAGGACACAGTGCAGTCCTTGACGTGGACAGGGTTAGACAATGGATGAGGGTCCACTGACACCCCACCAGCCTGAGGGTAGGACACTGGGCAGTCTTTGAGGTGGACAGGGGTGGACACTGGATGAGGGTCCACTGATACCCACCAGCATGAGGATAGGACACAGTGCAGTCCTTGACGTGGACAGGGGTAGACACTGGAATTGTGTCCACTGATACCCCACTAGCCTGAAGATAGGACACTGGGCAGTCCTTGAGGTGGACAGGGGTAGACACTGGAATTGTGTCCACTGATACTCCACCAGCCTGAGGGTAGGACACTGGGCAGTCTTTGAGGTGGACAAGGGTAGACACTGGATGAGGGTCCACTGATACCCCACCAGCCTGAGGATAGGACACAGTGCAGTCTTTGAGGTGGACAGGGGTAGACACTGGATGAGGCTCCACTGATACCCACCAGCCTGAGCAGAGGACACAGAGCAGGCTTTGAGGTGGACAGGGGTGGACACTGGATGAGGGTCCACTGATACCCACCAGCATGAGGATAGGACACAGTGCAGTCTTTGAAGGGGACAGGGGTAGACAATGGATGAGGGTCCGCTGATACCCCACCAGCCTGAGCAGAGGACACAGAGCAGGCTTTGAGGTGGACAGGGGTGGACACTGGATGAGGGTCCACTGATATCCACCAGCATGAGGATAGGACACAGTGCAGTCCTTGACGTGGACAGGGTTAGACAATGGATGAGGGTCCACTGACACCCCACCAGCCTGAGGGTAGGACACTGGGCAGTCTTTGAGGTGGACAGGGGTGGACACTGGATGAGGGTCCACTGATACCCACCAGCATGAGGATAGGACACATTGCAGTCCTTGACGTGGACAGGGGTAGACACTGGAATTGTGTCCACTGATACCCCACTAGCCTGAAGATAGGACACTGGGCAGTCCTTGAGGTGGACAGGGGTAGACACTGGAATTGTGTCCACTGATACTCCACCAGCCTGAGGGTAGGACACTGGGCAGTCTTTGAGGTGGACAAGGGTAGACACTGGATGAGGGTCCACTGATACCCCACCAGCCTGAGGATAGGACACAAGGCTGTCTTTGAGGTGGACAGGGGTATACACTGGATGGTCTCGACCTGATGTTGGTCTGGGCTGATGTTGGATGATCCAATTTGGACATATAGAACGATGACACGATGTTACACCAGCTGGGTCTTACGTGGATGGTCTTTTAGTCCAGCTCCCAAAGTAACTGCAGTAGTTCCTGTACAAGGGTTAAATGTGTGGACACGGTCTGTGGTGATGAGGAGGAGAGCATCAATATATTTCAGCAAGCAGGAAGACTGTGGAAGGTTCCTAACGGCCCCGGCCATACGTTTGTGGAAAATAGTGGGGTTATTGTGGAACCCCTTGTGACAGACATGTCCAGGGGTATCTCTGGTCCTCAGAAGTGAATGTGAATTTAAATTGTTTCTCTAGTTTTACTGGGATACTCCAATAAACATTAGAGATATCCAGCGTGGTGAAGTCAGCCCTGCCACTGGGAATCCGGGAGAGTAGGGTTGGTGTCTCTCAGACAACCGAGTTCACACAGGGATGACTGAGTTGAGTTTGTATGGTCAATAGTCAGTCCCCAGCTGCCATCTGGTTTTGTAACCGGCTAAATCGGGCAGTTAGTAGTGAATGTGTCTTTGTGAACTGCACCCTGGTGTAAATATTACCTGATGTTGTCTGGAATATATGATATAATCTCAGCTCGGTAAGAATACTGCTTCATGGATCATGCAATGGCCAATTGATTTCTTCAGGTCTGCTCATGTTTCCACTGTTATCTTTATGGGTTGTGAATACACTCAGCACCGACTCGAGAATCGCCTGTACCTCAGGGTGATCAGAGGTGTCTGGTTCACACTCCTCTGATATTTTAATCATGAACATTGAGGTTGCACTGGACACCAGAGCAGGGGTATGGTTTAATGTTCTACAATATACAAATATAGCGATAATCAATTACTGCTGATAACCTTTGAGCACTTTACTGCCCAGTAGTCCCTGTCCATTATACAGGATCATATAAAAGGAAGACAGGACTTTGACATGAACTCTGTTCCCTCTCCGACACCACTGTCAGATCTGATCTAGGGTCACCACATCCGTGAACTGCGGAGCCCTCTTTCTGTCCTAGTATTCCATTTACCTTCTGTCCAACTGCAGCATTCACAGTCAGCAGCAGCAGCCTCCTGACTGAAAGAGGTCACTTGGCCCATTGGATCTGTGCTGACCGAAAAACGATCCACCCATTCTAATCCCACTTTCAGCATTTGATCCATAGCTCTGCAGATTACGGTACTTGAGGTGTATATCCAGAATCCTGTTGAATGAGTTGAGGGTTTCTGCCTCAACTACACTTTCAGGCAGTGAGTTCCAGACCCCACCACACTCTGTATGAAAAGGTTTTCCTCATCTCCCCTCTTATCTTTCGACTAATCACTTTAAATCTATTCCCCCCGAGTCACTGACCTTTCTACTAAGGTGAACAGACCCTTCACCTCCTCTCTGTCCAGATCCCTCAAAATTATGGACATTTCAGTCCGATCTCCTCTCAGCCTTCTCTATTCCAAATTGAACAACCCCAGCCTATCCAATCGTTCCTCACAGCTGCATTTTGTCTAGTCCTAGCAACATCCTCATCAATCTCCTCTGTACCCTCTCTAGTGCAATTACATCCTTTCTGTAATGAGGTGACCAGAATTGCACTCATTACTCAAGTTGTGGCCTAGCCAATGAGTTATACAGTTCCAGCATAATTTCCCTGCTCTTATATTCTATACCTCAGCTAATAAAGGAAAGGATTCCATCTGCCTTCTCCACCATATTATTATTGAATCTGCTTCCACCTTGTTTTCAGGCAGTGAATTCCAGATCCCAACAACTCGCTGTGTAAGAAAATTCTTCTCATTTCACCTCTGGTTCTTTGTCAATTACCTTCAATCTGTGTCTTCTTAATACTGAACTTTCAGACACTGGAAACATTTTCACATTAATTACCCTATCAAAACCCTTCATGAATTTGAATTCTATATTAAATCCCCTCTTACCCTTCACTGCTCTAAAGAGAAAAATCCCAGCTTTTCCCATCTCTCCATGAGATCCCTGGTACCAATCTAGTAAATCACCTCAGGATCTTCACTAAGTCCTTGTCATCCTTACCAAAGTGTGGTGATCAGAATTGGACACAATTCTCCAGCTGGGACCTAACCAATGATGTCTAAACATCAGCATTTCATCCTGAGTTTTATTACTCTGTGCTGTGTTTATAAAGCCAAGGACACGATATGTTGTTATTTTTTAGCAGCCTTCTCAGTGTCCTGCTGCCTCAGAAATTAGTACAGCCCGAGATCTGTCCATTCAACCATCCACATTATTTTGCCTTTCCTCCTATTTCCTACCGATATGTATCACTTCACAGTTCAATGTGTAAAGTTCAATCTGCCGGGTGACTGGCCATTTCACCAGTCACTCTCTGTCCTCATTGGGACAGACCAGGCTCCATCCTCAGGCTGTGCTGAGTAAGCAGCTTTCACCCAATATGGTACTGAGATCCAAATAGAGCAGAAAAGACTCACTTCTATCCCCGGCTTGTGTTAATCCCACCCGGTGTGGCACTGACACACACAGACAGCAGGAAAGACCCAATTCAATCCCCGGTGTGTCTTAATCCCACCCGGTGTGGTCCTGACCCACACAGAGAGCAGTAAATACCGAGTTCAATCCCTGGCCTGTGTTAATCTCTCCCAGTGGTACTGACCCAGGCACAGAGAGCAGGAAAGACCCAATTCAATCCCTGGCCTGTGTTAATCTCTCCCAGTGGTACTGACCCAGGCACAGAGAGCAGGAAAGATTCAATTCTATCCCTGGACGGTGCTAATCTCACCCGGTGTGGAACTGACCCACACAGACAGCAGGAAAGACCCAATTCAATCCCTGGCCTGTGTTAATCTCACCCGGTGTGGTACTGACCCAGGCACAGAGAGCAGGAAAGATTCAATTCCATTCCTGGACGGTGTTAATCTCACCCGGTGTGGTACTGACCAACACAGAGAGCAGGAAAGACCCAGTTCTGTCCCTGGCTTGTGTTAATTCGACCCGGTTTGGTATTGACCCACACAGAGAGCAGGAAAGACCCAATTCTATCCCCGGCCTCTTAATCCCACACAGTGTGGTACTGACCCACACAGAGTGCAGGAAAGGACCAATTCTATCCCTGATCTGTGTCACTTCCACCCGATGTGGTAATGACCCCCACGTACACACAGAGAGCAGGAAAGGACCATTCTCTCCCTGATCTGTGTCATTCCCACATAGTGTGGTACAGACACAGCAAGAAATTTCTATTTCTCTCCCTGGCCTGTGCCAATCCAACATGTTGTGTTAATGACCCCCACACACAGAGCAGGAGATTTCCATCTCTCTCCCTCGCCTGTGCTAATCCAACAAGGTATCTTCCAAGTACAAGTAACGATCAGCCTCTGCTTAAATTTGCTGTCTGTCTATCCCTGATCTGTGTTTCTTCCACCCAGTGTGGTACTGACCAAACAAACAGAGCAGGAAAGGACTAATTCTCTCCCTCATCTGTGTTAATCCAACATAATGTTTTCCTGAACCATATCAAAATACAAGTAATGATCAGCCTCTGCTTAAAATTGTTGACCGTCTGTTGTACATATCAGGTAAGGTTTCAATGGTTTCTGTTTCCACAGACTCAAAGAAGCATACAGCACGGAGGAGGCTATTTGGCCCATCGTGTCTGTGCATGCTGTTTGCAGGAGCAATCCAATTTGTCCCTCTCCTCTACACAATTACCACTTCGCTGAAAATCTCCCCTGATACTATTGAATCAATTCTCTTTTTTAAATTTATTATTGAATCTGCTTCACCACTCTTTCAGGCTGTGAATTTCGGTTGATAATAAATCAATGCATTTTTGTTGGCCCATCACCTTAAAAATGTGTCCTCTGGTTACTGACAGTACTTCCAATGAAACCAAATTCTCTGTCTTTACTCCACCAAATATTGTTCAAGATTTTGCATATCTCTATTCAATCTCCATTTAACATTCCTGCTCTAAAGAGAACAATTACAGTTTACAGTCAAGGGACACGAGATAGAGGGGAGGGGGTAGAATTCAGCGCGGACTCTGACACAAAACACCATCACCTCCACATTCCCCTCCTCTGAGCCAAACACCATCTAGACTTGGACAGAAATCACCGTTCCTTCATCATCACTGGGTTAAAAGCCTGAAATCCTTTCTGTAACAGTATTGTGGGAACATCTTCACCACATGGACTGCAGTGGTTCAGGATGAAGGCCCATCATTTTCTCATGGTAACCAGGGATGGGGAAGTAATGCCGACCTTGTCAGTATCACCCATATCCTGGGAACAAATAGACAGGAAATAAAATAGGAACAAAATCAATGTGTTTGTAACTGACTGATTGAAGTGATCAAAGAGAGAGACGTCATAACCCAATATAGTAAATTGTCAGCACAATTCACCTCACCTGGCCCTTGTGTTTGCCTTTCTTCTGTTATCTGTGTGAGGATACAAGTAACAATGAGCCGCTGGCTCAAGAACTGCTGGACATCAATTGTACACACGAAATAAGGACTCAATGGATTCTGTTACCATAGAATCGGAGAATCACAAAACATGGAAGCAGTCCATTGGCCCATCGTACCTGTGCCATCTTTGAAAGAGCTATTTATTTTGCCCCTCTTTCCTCCTCTTTTCCCAAAGCCCTGCAAATCCCCCTCTGCAGCATTTATCCAGTTCCCTTTTGAAACTTGCTCTTGAATCTGCTTCCAGCACATCTTCAGGCCGTGCATTCCAGATTAAAGCAACTCACTGTATAAAAAAATGTTTTCCTTATGCCACCTCTGCATCTTTTGCCAAGTATTTTGAGTATTGTTATTGGTCCTTTTCCCAAAGGAAACAGTTTATCCTGCTCTTTCAAAACTGCACATAATTGTGATCTGCTCTATTAAATTTCCCTTTTACCTGATCTGCTCTAATTCCTGTTTCTGTAGTCTCCCCGTGAACATGAATTCCCTCATTCCTGGACCATTCCAGTAAATCTCCTCTGCACCTTCTCCAACATTCTGACATCCTTTCTAATAAGTAATGCTCAGAATTGCACTCAATTCCTCAGCTGAGACCTAACCAGTAATTTACAAAGTTTTAGTTAGCTTCCTTGCTTTTGCACGCTATGCCTCTATTTATAAAGTTCGATATCCCGGATGTGTTTTTAATGATTTTATCAACTTGTCCTGCTGCATTCAAAGACATCTGTTCATGCACCCAATTTAAAACTGCCCCATTTCATTTACATTGCCTCACCTTATTCTTCCTCCCTTAACCCATGTCTGCACTAAATTTCATCTGCTTCATTTCCTCATTTCATCTCTCTCCCTGAATCCCTCTGATATCATCCTTATTTTTTTATATTTCCGAGTTTCTGTCACCTGAGTACACTGAAATTATGCCTTTTATAGATAAGTAAATGTCACACACAAACACAGTACACAGATATATATTTATGTATGTTTTTATAAATGAGCAATGGCCTGAATACTGACCATTGGGGACCATCACTGTATAATCCCCTCCACTGTCTGAACAACAATAGATCACCACTTCCCTCTGTATTCTGTCCCTTAGCCAATGTCATATCCACACTGTCACTGCCTCTTGAATCCATGAGGTTCAGACTTCCTAACAAATCTATTAAATGGCATTTGATTCCACGACCTTTGATTGTTCATATACAAAGTAGCAACCATGCTATCTGCAGCAACACTCTCCATTACTTCATCAAAGAATTTGATCAAGTTAGTCAGACATGATTTGCCACTAACATATCTGGTGGACCTTCTTGTCATTTATAAACTCATGCTATTCAAACCACAATTATCTTGTCCCAGATTAGAGACTCTAAAAGTTTCCCCAACATTTCAGTGAGGTGAGACTGACGGGTCAGTAGTTCCAGTGTGTAGCCTATCACTACTGTTTGGAACAGGGTGTAGAATTTTGAAAACCTCCAGTCCTCTGTCATCACTCCGATATCCAAGGAGGATTGGATGATTCTGGCCAGTGGCTCCGCTACTTCCAACATTTCTTCCCGCAGCAACCCTCATACATCCCGTCCAGACCGGATAAATGTTTATTGCGGTACAGAAAATGTTGGATTGAAAGGGGTTAACTGAACCTGTTTGTTCAGTGACTATAATTAATGTCAGTCTCCATGGACTCTAATTGGATCACTGGAGGGTTTCCCTCTTCTTAATAAGAGACTCCTTTCAATGTGTTATATTCAGTGGGTTGGCTGGAGCATCACCCCTGGCACTAACAGGGATCAGCGGCTCCAGATAGAGGGAGAGGATAAATCAGAATCTGAGAAGAATAGATTGGAATGTTACAACAATGGGTCAGAATCTGAGAACCATAGATTGGAATGTTCCAACAATGGGTCAGAATCTGAGAACAATAGACTCGAATGTTACAACAATGGGTCAGAATCTGAGAACAATAGACTCGAATGTTACAACAATGGGTCAGAATCTGAGAACCATAGATTGGAATGTTACGACAATGAGAAGGAGTTTTTCCTGGGAGCTTGATTATCTTTATACTAACTATGATCGGCTATCATTAAATTGGCGGATCTATTACGCACTTCTTTTTATTCAACACATTTACTATCCTATCCTCGCTGTTGCTGGTGTCCCTGGTAAGTTTCTCTATCCAGTTATTAATTCAACAAATTGTTGAACAAATGTTGAACACATTACTGTTCTTCTCATTTACAGTGCTTACTTGCTGCTACTGTTATTCCTGTTAAGTCTCTGCATCTGGCTGCTAACTCTACAAGCCATTGTTAACAGTAATACAGTTCTTGTAATATACTCTTGCAATGTACTCTGTCATCTTTGCTGCTGTTGGTTTCCTGGTAGATCCCTACGTATAGTTATGAGATCTGTAAACCTTGATTCATTATATCAATAAACCACATTTCACTGATATACTGTTCTTCTCATTGAAGTTTCATGTAGACTAAAGTCAGTGTCTTCGAACCCCATCACAAACATCATTTCCTATCTACTGACTCCATCCGCCAGCAAGGTCAGTGTCTGAGGGTGAACCAGGCTGTTTACAACCTCGGTTATCCTTTTAACCCTGAGCTGAGTTTCAACACCATATCCTCTCCAGTACCAATCCTTTAACCTACCAGCTCCCTAATATCACCTGGTTCCAGCTCTGTCTAAGCTTACATGCTGTATAAACCCTCATTCATAACTTTGTG